>NC_133327.1:240635284-240898643 GCF_042186555.1 Aquarana catesbeiana
TTCCTGACGCCAAGATATAAAAAGGTAAAAGGGGAGGGAGCTCCAGCACAAAGCCTGCGAATGACAGCCTCAGCTTTGTTCCTGTGTGCTGTGTGAAGGGGGGCTGTCCCTTCCCTCCAACCAGTGCTCAGAGCTCTCTTCACTGAACTCTGGGGAGTGTAACTTCAGCTCCCCACCCCCTGGAGATCAGCTTTAAGTGTAAGGCCTGGTTCACAAGGGAATATGAATCCGCACCCTGGGTGCATTTGGGGCCATGCACGCGCACAGGTGTCACTTTGGGAGCAGCTGCTGTGTCTGTGCAGCCACTGCATTCCATCTGACAACAATAGGACTAGCTGCACAGGGACAGCCCTCACATGTGGTATTTTATTTCTTTATTTGATTTATTTCAGGTACTTATATAGCGCCATCAATTTACGCAACGCTTTACATATACATTCACATCAGTCCCTACACCCTCAAGGAGCTTACAATCTAAGGTCCCTAACTCACATTCATACATACTAGGGCCAATTTAGACAGGATCCAATTAACCTATCAGCATGTCTTTGGAGTGTGGGAGGAAACCGGAGTACCCGGAGGAAACCCACGCAGACACAGGGAGAACATGCAAACTCCAGGCAGGTAGTGTCATGGTTGGGATTGGAACACCACTGTGCCACCCTAGTATAGGTTCATACACCCTGTGTAAACAATGCCTTAGTCCAGTCCAATTTTTTTATTTTGTGTTGGAGAGTAGGGAAGAATTAGAACTCCCTTCATGTTTTTACTGCTAACTTGGATCCCTAACTTCTGGTCATGACAGCAGTTTTACCAGACAGGAAGTGAGGAAAATCTACAAAAAGGAAACAGACAGTAATAAAACACTGGTAGGGGGTTCTAGGTTCCCCTACTCACAAAAAAAATCTGTTTCTGTTTGTGTTGCTGTTGGAAATGTTCAGTGCCTGTCTGGTGAAAACATTTTAATTTTGACAATATATATAGTAGCCCCTAGCATTGAGTTGTTTATTCAGTTTCCATGCCAAGGGCTTATGGTGAAGAATTACGGCAAGAAAGGTTGGAAACAAATTCCTTTGTTCAGGCTTACACGCCACAGCCAAACAGGACCTTGTTATTAAGCTTACATTTTGCATCACAATGAAGTTGTAGGTGGCCTTAATGCTTATTAAGGATTAATGCTTATTAAGGATTATTCCCTTGAAAAAGTCACTGTGACGCAACGTGTCGGGAGGAGCCAGTGACGTCTCTCCAGTGTTCATTTGCACGGGAGGTGTAGTGAGGAGGAGTAAGCTAACGAGCCTGACTGTTACGATACGCTTGATACATTTGTGCATATGTGAGTGTATTCATTTTCAGTTTCACTGAGCACAGCTGTTCATAAAATATTGCGCGATGTTATTTATTCCTTTTATTTGAGAGTCAACATCCATGGAGAAGTAAAAAGTTTTATTTACCAAAGATGAGCGGAGAAGCAACAAGTTCTCTTGGCAAATAAATTCCACTTTGAAATACCACACTTTGGAGTCAATCAGATCGTTACATGTATGTGGAAATTCGAGTGACAATTTGTGCCTAGCTTAGAAGGTGAATGGGCACTTTATAGGTGGTGGTGATTATTGAACTATTATTTATTTATTCACATATGGAGGATTAGTTTATATTGTGATATTTACCACTGTTATTTATATTTATATTAACTTTATTATTTGTCGTCACAATTGTTTATGTGCATTTTTATGTTTTTATGTGCATATGTTAGAGGGCACTGTGCAATTACTAGTAGGTTGATATTAGCACACTATTATCACATAGTAAATTACTTTATTAGTGTCAGATCACTTTTTGAATGATTGCAGCTGATGTCCTTTAGTAACCTTTTGTAATTTTATCAGTTTTTTAAATCATATCAGCGCTTTAGTATTTATATCATATTGGCCTTAATGCTGTTGTTGCAGGTCGGGTTCATCGAGACCTCATGACCAGTACAGCACTTTGAAAGGCAGCGTTGTCACTAGTTCTGACTACCTGCAGCCATATAGCAAACTAAACACACTTTACATGCAGATAGTCTTCACCGAACACATTATCAAGACATTTCCTCGTTTTGTGCTTTTTACTGAACAATTAGACATGTCTCAAGATAATCTGCATGGTAAAATCTGTAACATGAACATTTTAATCTTACAGTATGTTTACTTCATCACTGTCAAGTATATCTGGAGGAGTGCTGCTGTGCATAATAATATAATGCATACTAATGTAGGCTATACATGGGTCGAATTCCATATGATTTGTTGATAGAAAATGTTGCACGTTTTGTAATCTGATGGTGCCACCATTGATTTAGAAATCTAATCAACCAGTCTTTCAATTTCACCTCATGTTAGTTCGGAAAAGAAAATTTGTGGCCGGGACATCTTCTTTTCTTTCCAAATCACAGCTCATGTGCATTTATTTTTCGTTTCAATTTCTTGCATGATTCTCCCATCATTGATTAGAAATTAGTTTGTTTTTCGAAAAATTTCCATCATGCCCGATCACTCAAATTTGATGGCTGTATGAAAATCGGCTTTTGCTGAGGCCCCACTAATAGTCAAAAATTGAACAATTATTCAAAGCTGCAATTTTCAAATGAAAAATCTTTCAGAATTTGACACTGGTATGGCCGGTAAAACTGTACTCTTCCATCTAACACTGCACACCTGAGGCCTATCTGTTGGTTCTGAAGGGAAACATGTCTACATTGCTTCTCTTGCTTACAAATTAGTCCAGCCTGACCAGTAACCAGAGAAATTGCTTGATAAATGAAAAGGAATGCAGCACTCTCACCAAGGGAGTCTCCAGAGTATAGAAATAGAGTCCACAATAGGGCGCTCAGGCTGTTGTGCCCTCTGGACAACACTTAGGCAACAGTCAAAGTAGGAAAAGCCGGTAACTCCATGTCCATATCCAAATGTAAATGTTTATTGGTACATGTAAAAAGATTTAAGGGTTGACGGGTTTCGGCAAATCACCTTGGTCACAGCACCAACCAGAGAACCAGAGAAATCAGAGAAATTGCTTGCTCCTCCAGGGAAGAAGCCCACAAGGGGTCTTTTATATAGCACTGACCATGCCCACTCCCCCAGGAAAGGAAAATTGTATCTGAGTGCAACGGCGCTCCCTGGAAGGGACAGTCATGTGGGCCTTTTCACCGCTTACATAGTATTGATGGGTGGTACCTTGTTTTTGCTTGTTCCTGATTGGTGGATGTCTATTTAAATATTTTTCACAATTGCTATACTTTATCACATGTCTAAAAAAGGGGTCCTGTGGGGCTCTTAAATGTTGCACGCTCTTGTTTGTGATGTTATCATACTTCAATAAAAAAAAGTTTGGACTCTTATACACTTGGCTTGAAGTAGTGTGCTGTCAAATATCTACACTGTGCTTTACATAGCCATGCCCACCCACCCAAGAAAGCTCTTATTGCGACTGCACTCCCTGGAAGAAACAGTCATGTGGGCCTTTTTACCACTTAAATAGTACTGAGTTGTCCTTTCTGCTCTCTTTCCATGCAGGACTCTCCGACTCCCCCCACCTGGTACTTATATCTCCTCATGTAGAGCCTGGTTGATTGTCATAAAGGCTACCTAGCAACCTCTGTACAGGACTACCCATAAACTGAAGCTAACTTTCCCAAGGGAAAAAAACAGGTAGACCAGGAACATATAGTGGTGCCTGCAGAAACTACAGGAGACACCGTGTCACGATCAGGGGTCAGGCTCAGAGACCAGTAGCTATAGCAGTAGAGGGACTCCCACCAACCAGCAGTATTGGTATACAATCAGGTTACCCTGACAAATAAAAGCAGGCTCATCTGAAGTGCAGGGTCTAAGTACTAACCGATGTTCACCAGAGCTCCTGATGGTGGAGATGGGTTTATCTGTGTGTTAGTGCCAGGTTGCGGTCCTCAAGATCGCCCCACCAGGAGGTGAGCAAGCCAGGGTCCAGTAGCGAACATAGCAGGTGAATATCAAACATAAGCGTAGCCAGTAAACAAGCCAAAGGTTGGTAACGAGTAGCTGCAGGTTGGGATCAATCTGAAGCATAGTTGAGGAACAAGCCAGGGTACAGTAACAAATGGTAGTAAAGATACAGATGACAGCAGGAAAGACAAAAGTTAGACACTGACTGGAGAGAGCACAATAATCTGGCAAACAGGAAGTGCAGAGACATGGCTTAAATCAGGAAATTCATGGGAGGAGCAAAGAGTTCAAGGTTCTGGACAAACAAAATTCAAGGCAGGATCATTCAAGGAAATGTGCAGGGATCAGATGTAAAATATCAGGTTCCTACTACTCTATTACAAGTAAGTCTGAATTAATCTTTTTAACAGAACATGAATAGCAATAAAAAGCAGACAAGGGTTTCAAACCTTCCCCACTTCATCAAAATCAGAAAGAGGTCTTGCCTGGACATATACTTTAACAAGCTCCCCTTGTCCTTTCCAACTACTGTGCTGTATATGCCCTATAACATAGCTCAGATCAGCCTGTGTTCCTTTACCATGGCCTGCTTTGGGCTAGATGGCGTTTCAGCTCTTCTATAAACCATCTGACTTTGCCATAGAGTAAAATGGAGAGACCATATCCCTCCAAGTCCACAAAGATATGGACTTTCCAATATACTCAGTGGTAGAGAAAGACAAACAAGTATAAGATACTGGCTAGCTGGCTTAAACTGTTCTGTCTGGGATAAATCACTGCAATATATTGAATCTGTTTGCTTGGAATTCCATTTCAACAATTTGTTTGTATGAAAGAAATATTAGACCAAAAAGCTAAGGCCATCTTTCTGACCAGAGAATAGGAAAAGGAACTCGCCCATACTGTATTCAGAACATACGTCACTGTATGCTTACATCCCTGAATGCAGGTACCACTGGGGGCGTGGATCAATATATACCGTACATACAGCAGCTGTGTATTTCAGCTTGCCATTGACTTCCACTAAAATAAATAATGTGTTGTGCTTTCTAAATGATCTCACAGTGCATTATATAATACATGGAAACGCGTCCGGCAGAGCCTCCTACTGACGTCATTGCGTACCGGAAGTCCAATGTTTGTTGCCAGCTGGGTGATGCTTTTACATGTGCATTGTTTTTAACCTTCTGTAAGTGTATTTCTTTATCATAATAAATGTTTTAAAGGTTTTTTTACACAATGGAGAGGCTTTTTTGTTTACTTTGCATGATGTTAATATTGGAAGTCTGGACATGGCTATTTGTTGAAAGGCTTTCCAGGTGGCTATAATTGTTTAAGGGATATAGGACATTTTGAACAGACTTTACCGGTACCAAAAAAAAGGAAACTATATAATTTTATGAAATTGATTTATTATATATTACAAAATAAAAAAATAGTACAGAATAAAAACAAGAAAGTTAACGCTCTAATTGGTATAACCACACAATGTATATATGTAAAGTCCCTAATGCTGCTGAGTCAGAGAGGTCGACGTTTCGCTTTATGCTTCCTTGGGACCTTTTCTCCTCAACTGCAAGCAGAGGGATTCTGTATAGAAGAGAGAGGAGGGAAATATCATATTTCACAGAATGGATAAGAAATGCAGCCAGATATCTTATAATAAAATAGTCCCCATAAGTAATATGGGGAGCAGTGTATATGAAGTGCCACTCACATATCAGAGAGAGCCCTTATAAATGTGGCATGCCATGTGCCACCCAGAGGCAACCAGATCAATGAGAAACATCCCTAGATCAATCAGCCAATAATTCACAGTACCCCATTCTATAAGGAGGACAAAATGAAAGTCAGCCTCTGAAGAAATATAAAGGACAATCAATGCAATCACAACCATATCAATATAATACTTACTGGACAGAGGGTATCCCCAAAATCACTACAACGGGACAAAAGTCAGTGTATCGTATCTTTAAATCAGACCCGCAGTCCTGTTAGCTCCTATATAGAGTATAAAATACATAAAATAAATGAAGTGGCAAATGGCAATATCCCTTGTTTAACCATAACGGTCATTAGAATCACAAACATAGTCAAATACCTCTATGGTATTAATTAGAGGGTCAATGATCAAATGACTTATTAAAAACCTTCCAAAGAACCAGCAGAGGGTAGACTGAGCTCTAGAAAAATCTAAAATTTCTTAATTAGTGTTAGTTTCCTGTCAACTCATTGCAAATTAAACTAACTGCTCGGATCATGAGCAGCGCTCAATTGCAAATTTACTAAATAACCGGTGTGAGAATCAACATCCGATACCCTGCATTTGCAAGGCAGCAGATATAGTCAAACACCGGTGGCAACATACACAGAGGTCTAGAAGGCAAAATAAATCAAATTACGCTTTGGTCAATAAATAGCACCGCAGTAATGCTATAAGGTGACTATAACTGATGTATTGAAGGTGCCATTGACATGCTGCATATGGAAACTATTGAAGCGCTATATGACCACTCTTGAAAAAGGGCATCATAGTTGTTAAGCGTACATCTTATTATCACTTTGGATGAAGGTGTGTTTTGATGATACCACAGATACAATCTTGTTTGAAAAGGCGCATATTTCATCTACTCTGGGATTTATTTTGGACACTTTATTTAAATCTTTATATGATTCTTTCGTCCTTTTATGATTTGTCACTTATGATTTATAGATTGATATATTGTGTTTTTATATTATGTAATGCACTGTGAGATCATTTAGAAAGTGCAACACATTATTTCTTTTCGTTATTTTTATATTGTCTTTTAGTTATTTTTTATTTCTTTTCTTTTAGATAAATTACAGAGGGATTAGAATGCTTGTCAGTTTTTATTGCTGACTTTACTCCTGTTAAGCAGATTCACCCTTTCTATTTATCCTGTTTACAATAATCATTGAAAGTGAAAGTAAAAGAAAAACCCAAATTTTGGGTTGTCCCCAAAAAAGTGAAAGTGGGAAAATCTTCCAATAGGAACACCATTTCTGGTGACCTGGTGGTCCCCAAGGTTATTCCTGTAACTTGCAGGAATTTCCTCTCACTTCCTGTTTGGCTACGGAACAGGAATCTAAAGAAAATTCTCTGGGACACAGATGTCGAAAAAAAAAATCTGACAGGGGTTATACCCTTCCCTTGATGTATCCAAAATGAAAAAAAAAGTTTTGCCTGTAGTTCTACTTTAAGATTTTTTGTAATTTCTTTCAATTTTCTCTAGCACATATTGCGTGGTTTACATAACTTTACACTGACTTCCAGTAACTGTAAGCAAGACTTGTGACTCGCCAGCACCGAATCACACTCAGTTTTTACACTATACAGCTCTAAGTGCCTGTGTGCATGAGCCCTTAGAGTGCGTTATTGCAGCAGTAGCAACAACCACCCCCACTGTCCCCAGCAATAGACCCTCCACAGCAACAATAGATCCCATCAGCAACAATAAGTTCACCAGCAACAAGAAATACCCCAGCAGCAAAAACTGGCCCCCTAGCAGCAACAACAGACCCTCCTCGGCAGCAACAATATATATATCTATATTTCCTCCTGTCCTATGCAACAATCATTCAATTGAAACCTAGGCATTCAGTCAGGATGAGTCAGAACACTAGAACATTAGCAGTGGGCACAGGCAGCGGAGCTCTCCTTGATACTGCCACAAAAACAGAGAGGGAGATGGAGATACAGGAAAAGGAGGAGTGCAGATGCATTTCACTCCGTCAGGGACTGTCAGGGCTGCTACAGAAGCAGTAATGGCAAATGTGGCTGCCTGCTTACTCTGAGGCTGGTGCCACAGCAGTCCTTACACTCCAATTGAAAAATAGTTCCCCCCTACTGCCAGTGTCCATTAGTGGCCAAGATTCTTCTTCCTGCTGACCCCTGTCATATTTGAAATACATGTGGCTGCGTGTGGCTCCACCAGCACAGTTGCGTCACAGAGATCCGTGAATGAAAAAAAGACAAGTCTCATCTTCCACTGCGGCAGAGAGATTGTAGTTCTCAATAGAGCAAATGCAGTGATGTCAGTGCACTTGTAGTTGATACTTCCTCCCGCTCCATAAATGAAGTACAGACCTGAGTCGGAGGAACAGTCTGCAGTAGGGTTGCACCGATACTGGCATCGATATCGATGCCGATACTAAGCATTTGCACAAGTATCGGTACTTGTGCAAATGCGCTGATACTAGAAACCGATACCTTCAGGTTCAGTTCTGTATACAAAAGAATGCCAGAAATTATCGGTTGTTAAGGAGTGGGGCCGCTGCATCCTTAACAACCGACGATGTTTCAGCTGTCTCCCTCCTGCTCTTCTCACTCCACTTTCTATTGACTGTAATTGCTTTTACTCCTCCCGTCACCACTTTCCCTGCCCATCCATAGGCTGAGGCAGAGCTGCCATCAGGGGGGTACAGCCAGTACACAAGTAAGGGGCGTCCGAGAGGCCCAGATCACAGGTCACAACCCAGGCCATCTTTTTTTTGAAAAGTTTTATTTATTGCTTTTTTTTAACATACCATAACAAGAACATACAAGACCCATTGGGCCACACACAAAATAAACTATTTACAGTTCTTCAGCATTGGCTCACTCCTCCTTCCTCCAGACCTTCGTTCAGTAAAAATAAAAAATAATATCACAATATCACAATATCAGTCAATGAAAACGTTAGGATATGTCAGATAGTTACATACATGTTAAAACCCACTAAAAGCATATTCCATTAGGTACCACTCAATCCGCCACCGTAGTTTCACTATTCATCCAACTGCCCCACACTGTATCAAATTTTTGTGGTATGCCCCTGCTAATGTATGTAGCCTTGTATAAAGGTGCAGCCCTATTCACCACACCCTTCCACGCTGATACAGATGGAGGATTAGGCTTTTTCCATGACAACACTATCATTTTTCTAGCGTAATAGATTAGGATCGTTAGCAAAGTACGAGTCACTCTCTTTGGGGCTAGATTGTCCACCAACCCCAAAAGGCACACCTCTATTGTGGGCTGTATAGGAATGGCTGTTACTTCTGCTATACATTCTGTAACTCCCTTCCAAAATGCTTGAATGTTCGAGCAATTCCAGAAAACATGCATGAAATCAGCAGTGAGGGAGCTGCACCACCAGCAACTAGGTGACCGGGTAGGGAACATTCCAGCTAATCTAGCTGGAGTAAGATATATGCGATGAAAGAATTTGAATTGAATGAGCTGGTCTCTAGCAGAAACCAATCTAGTAAAATTAATGTCCCATACATCGTCCCAGTCATCCCCGTCCATCTGGGGGAACATCTCATCCCACACCGCCCAACACTTCGCAAGGAGATCTCCCCCCTCACCGAACAGTTGTTTGTAGATTGTAGACAAGGCCTTGTCCAAAGTGTTCTCCCTCAGTAAAGACTCCTTGTCAAAAGAAGTTTATTGAGTATACAATGTTATAAAGATACATAAAGATACATAAAGTAAGTTTACAAGGATCTATAAAGTAAGCTCATTGTTCTACAGTAGGGTTTATATAGGTAAATATCATGAAATTTCAAATATTAAACATTGGGTTCACGTAAACCTAAATTAAAGATATATATCATTTCCTTAGTTACTTTTGTAGGTATTTAAATGATTTATACCTACTATACATATTGTTTACAAGTAGAGTGTATATAGGTCAAATAAATTCTGATAATGAGCTTTAATCATAAGGTGGAGAAAAGGAAAGAGAAAGAAGAAAAAGGGTTGAAAGGTAGAGGTATGGTCCACAAGGTTGTCCCGCTCGTCAGTTTATTATTCTTTTTAGTTCTCTTTGAAGCCTCCTCAGTAAAGACTCAATATCACTCATTTTCAGGGTAATTCCATTATTTCCAAACTGGGCATTATATGCATGCCTGAGCTGAAAATAACGGAACAGGTGAGTGTTGGGAAGATTAAACTTTAAGGGCGTCAAACTGTAGAAGTTCCCCACCACCCACTATGTCTTTCAGTGTCTTAATACCAAATTTAGTCCAGATAACCGGATCTGGATACTCATAAAAGTGTGCTAATGTAGGATTCTTCCAAAGTGGTGTGTGAGGAGAAATTTCAGACGCATTACCCAGCTTGGTCACCGCCACCCATGCCCTACTAGTCGCACGCATGGATATCGTGAGTCTATACAGAGCCCTGAAACCCCGAAACGGGAGATGTCTCAGTGCCTCATAAGAACCAACAACCGCTGCCTCTAGAGTGTTAGCAGTGTCATCTTCAGGCATAACAAACCACCTATGTATAATTACTAGCTGACCCGCTAAGAAATATCTATGAAAGTCTGGGACCGCCAATCACCCTTGTTTCCACGGCAGCTGCAGCACCCGAAGTTTAATGCAGGGGTATCGTCCCTGCCACATGAAAGTCGTTATGAGCTGATCTATTCTTTTGAATATATATCTCGGAATCCAAACAGGGGAGTTCCGAAATATATACAGAAACAGAGGCAAAAATGTCATTTTCACTAAGTTCACTCTACCTATGAGTGTCAATGGTAAATTCTGCCATGCCTGCAGCCTGGATTTTGGTTTAGTCAGAAGCGGATCGACATTCAACGCAATAAAGTCTGATACGGAGTTGGATATGTGTAACCCCAGATATTTAATCACTTCTACCCTCTGCAAAGGACAATCTGTGGGAATCTCACACCTGGGAGATGGCGTCTTGAGTGATAGAATCTGGGATTTCCCCCAGTTGACCCTCAGACCCGAAAAGTGAGCAAAGGTGTTTAGGATGTCTAAAGCTGCCGACAGGGAATTCTTGGAGTCTCGCAAAAAAAGAACCATATCATCCGCATATAGTGCTGTTTTTTCAGTCTGGCTATCCACCGTTATCCCTTGTACCTCCTCAGAGGCTCTCAAAGCCGCAGCCAAGGGTTCAATCATGATAGAGAAAAGACCCGGGGATAAAGGGCATCCTTGGCGAGTGCCCCTATATATTGGAAAAAATTCGGATAACATATTATTTAACTTTATTGCTGCTGTAGGACAATGATATAGAATGTCGATCCACTTCCGGAACCTAGGACCAAATCCAAGTACCTCCAATACCACCCTCATGTAATTCCAATCCACGGAATCAAAGGCCTTTTCCAAATCTAGAAAGACCAGTATTCCACCGCTGGAAATATCTGGGCCCAGCTGCGTGTGAGTGAAAATCCTGCGCAAGTTAATATCCGTGGCCTTTTTGGGCATAAACCCCGTTTGGTCTGGGGAGAAAACCTGATGCAGGACCAACATCAATCTAGTAGCTAACAGTTTGGTCAGTATTTTGAAGTCCATATTTAATAATGAAATGGGCCTATATGATGAACATATGATGAACATGTAATGGGTCCTTATCTGGTTTAGCCAACAATACAATGTGAGCCTCATAAAAGGAGAGGGGGAGGCTTCCCTTTTGAAAACATTCTGTGTATAATTGAAGCAGTCTGGGCACCAAGGTCTCAGAGTAATGGCGGTACCACTCAATTGGCAGACCGTCGGGTCCAGGAGCCTTACCACTAGGGAATGACCCTACTGCCGAGGCTACCTCCTCCTCCATGAACTCAGCATCCAGAAAACTGCTAGATTCCTCTGGCAACCCAGGCAACTGTAGGGCCCCCAAGGTGTCCCTAAGGTCCTCAGTGTCGTATGAATCTATAGGGGAGGATAGTGACCAATAGAAGGACACAAACTCCCGTAGTATGTCTTCTCCGTCTCTCAATATTTGTCCGGACGGAGACATTATGCAGGGAACTACTGTCGGGGACGTGTCCCCTGTCGTCAGTAAAGCTAATAGTTTACCATTTTTATCTCCTTTTTCAAAGACTCTTGCTGCACTCCGTTGCAACTGGCAAGTAGTCACCTCATGATAATGGAGAGATATATTCCTCCTTGCGAACCGCAACTGAGCCAACGTGGCAGGGGAGGGTGATCAGCATGTGCCTTAGCGCATTCTTGCTCTTTGTCTTGAAGTTGTTTTTCTACACTATTCTGCTCTGTTCTCAGTGATTTTATGGCTGATATGTATACCCCCCAAGTTGTGGCCTTGAAGGCCTCCTACTCAGTGTGAACCGTTGCTGATCCTTCATTAATCTGCCAATACGTATCAATGTGCGGTTTCAGCATCTCCTTCACAGTGAGTTCGTCAACCCACCTAGGAGACAAACGTCAAGCTCTCATTGAGCTCCGGGAGTCCAACTGCAAGGTAATCAGCAGTGGGGTGTGATCTGATAAGCCTCCTGGAAGATAGGCCGCCCCAGTCACCAGTGATAATAATGTCCCATTGGCGAACGCCAGGTCTATTCTGGAAGACGAAGCATGTACCGAGGACAAATATGAATAGCATCTGTCCGTGGGATGCTTCCACCGCCAGATCTCTGTGAGACCCGCTGCTTCTGCCCAATGCGACAAGTCGTGGTTCGGAGCCCTATGTGGATTGGATGTGTCTAATGTATAATTAAGAATATTATTCAAATCTCCGGCCACCAATAACTGAAATGGAGCATGTGGTGCCAATTTTTCCAACACCTCATACAGGATATTCCCTGTAAAAGGAGGGGGAATATATACATTAACCAGGGCCAACCTACGGGAATAAACTTCAATTATTACCACTAAGTATCTGCCCCCAGGATCTGTAATCACCGTTTCTACGGAACAAGGTAAGGACTTCTGCAACAAGATAGACACACCTCTAGCATAGGAGGAATAAGTGGCATGTATGGCTCTGTGTATCCAGGGTTGTTTCATGGCTAAAATTTTATTGCCTAGTAAATGAGTTTCCTGTAAAAACATTATATGAGGATGTTGGGCATGTAAAAATTTCAGCACCAAAGCTCTCTTGAATTTTGAATTCAAACCTCTGACATTCCAGGAGATGATGTTAATATTCAAAGACATGACTATAATTCAGAAATTTGCCACTAGATGGAGGCCTAGGAGCACAAAGAGCCATACAGTATGCTGAAGAAAAACATTTATCCACCTACAAACATTACTTTTTGGTGGAGCCTGTTTCGGAGTGTCCCTCGATCTGCCAACCATGCAGTTCCGAGGATGACACCACAAACAGACGACCACCAGAAAGGTGAAGCAAATACACAAAAACAAAACATAAGAGAGGACTTGAACACAAACTTCACTCCAAAACAATTCCCTGTCTTGCCAGCTTAAAAAAATGGGGAAGAAAACAGAAAAAAAAAACCACAAACCCCGCATCAGCCGGCAGAATTGATCCCCAAACCCCAAAAAAATACAAAACTGGAAAATTGTCTTGTACTTAATTTATACGTTCCATAAAAGGAACAAAAAAGTTCAGAGGGTGAACACTAACACTACCCGCTTTTGTGGGTACTCTTTGCAGAGAGAGCATCTGGCTCCATGTATATTGTAGCACCAAGCAGCTAGGCACATGCTGCAACATCTTGAAAGGAATGTTTAATGCAGTACAGGCAGGGTCCTTACAAATGTATCCCCTGACAAGGCATACGACCATTAAACCTATTGGGAAGAAGAACTTTGGATAAGAGCATAGTCAAGTGTATGCACTCGCCAGTGTACAATCAGCCTTCACTGTACCGGATTATGGTAAAGAACAAAAAAAAAAAAAAGCAAACAAAAATCAACAATGATTCACTTCATGTCAAGGTATCCAGCCAATCTGAGACATCCGAGGGGACCTCAAAGAATTTCACAGTGCTCCGGTGTTCAACTCGGAGCTTACTCGGGTACAGCATACTATATGTGAGTCCCTTTTCTTGGAGCCGCTTCCGAACCTCCACAAACGTGCGACGGCGTTGCTGCAGTTCCGGGGAAAAATCCTGGAAAAAATGCAGGGTCGTATTCTCAAACCGGAGCTGTTGTTTCTTCCGGGCTTCAGCCAGGATAAGATCTCTATCCCGGTAGTTTAGAAATCTCACCAGGAATGGTCTGGGCAAGGCGCCTTGTGGTCTCGGGCCCGTGGGGACCCTATGAGCGCGCTCCACAATGTAAGCTGAGGATACTTGCTGTAAATTGAGGATGTCTTTAAAGAAATTTTCAGCAAAGCTGGCTGGATGGGAACCCTCCGCGCCCTCAGGAAGGCCCACCACACGCACATTATTGCGGCGCAGTCTATTTTCAGCATCTTCAGAGCGCGCCATCAGGGTTTTAACCATACGTTGCAGGTCAGCGACATTTTGGGTAGTGGCAGCCACTGTATCCTCGATCTCCGAAATACGATTCTCAGCAACAGTGACACGGCCCCTTAACTTGTCCATGTCTTGACGAATAAGACCACACTCTATGGCCAGTGTATCTATCCTCCCCATGACCATGGTTTTACTCTCCTCAATGGCCGCCAGGATGGCTGCAGTGGAATCGGTAGCTTGCGTTTGCTCCATATCTGAGGGCTGCTGCGGTTCTTCTACGTTCTGCTCCATGTCCCTCAAGAGCTGTAGGGCTGTTTGTATGGCCGCAGCTCGTTCTGCACCGGAGGGCGCGACAACCGCCGCACGTGTCACTGCCGGAGAGCTCTGTGTCCTGGGAGGCGGCTGTTTTCTTGTCGATCGCCGTTTGGATGGCATCTAAGGAATCCGGAGGTGCCCCCAATCACACTGCTGCCGTCTACCGGCCAGGAGACCACTTGCTGTAGGGTATCAGGACAGAGAACCGGGATGGAGGCAGCAGGATGTGAATTATAGTGTGCCCTGAACACGGCCCTCAGCCCTCACAGTGTTTGGCAGAATGATGGGGTATCTGAGAGCTATTTTTCAACAAGCTGGGACAGGAGCAGGAGGATATGAATAGTGCTGGGTCCTTGAACACTGCTGCCAGCTCTCACAGGCAGTTTCTATTCAAGCCCCACGCTGAGGAAGTCCCGCCTTCGGACGTAACGCGTACGGGGGCTAGGACCGCATGACGTCACCCATGGTCATCTGCTTCTGACACGATTACACGCTGTCTCACCGGCACTTGGATCTGAGTGCTGTTTTTTTGTTGAAAATGGGGCTATTACTACCTCGACCATTCCACCCATTGTATTGTGTATGAGCTGTGTGACCTGTCTCAGGTCAAATCGCTAAGGGGTGAGGGACCATCCATGTGTGGTGAAGGGACTATAGTCACTGGAGTAACAATTCCTGTCGTCTTGAGTGTTCACCGGTGGTCTCACCTTTATACTTTATCTGCTCCTCTTCATGCATCTATTCTATATATGGACATTTAATATTTGCGCAGCACTGTTTGTTTCTTTGTATATATGAGAGGTGTTGTTGAATTTACCTTTGAGTGTCTGCTAGCATTTATTGTGAAATTTGTCCTATTGTAAGTCAGCGCTGAATATATTCTTATTATTTATAGTTTCTAGTCAACACTGAGCTGATCTTGGCAAAATGATGGGGTAACTAAGGATTACTGTCAGAGAGCTGGGGTGTATTCAGGAGAATGTGGGTAGCTCTGGGCCCTTGTACTCTGTCCCCAGCCTACACAGGCTGATTCCACCCAAAAGCTATCAGGGCATAGTAGGATGGTGAACAGGCCGATATCTGCCTCATCCGCGCCCTGGATTACAGTTCGTACCGGCCGCGGCGCCCCTCCATGGGCCAGCCTCTTAGGAAAATGCGGTGGGCGGCAGGCTTCACTAGGCCGCACCAGATCGCGGACGCCACAAGCAATCCTCTTGGCCCCGTGGATCACCGGACCCCACCAGGCACAATACAGGGCAGGCTGGATGCTGAGGGAGTCCCCTACTGTACCTCCAGGCCGGAAGCAGCTCCCTCCATGAGGATGTAGGCCGGGAAGATGGCGGTGGCCGCGGATGTGCAGGATCCGTGTCTCCCTGTCCAGTCCCGGACAGATCTTGCTCAATATAGCCACCGGGTGCAGCCAGACAGGTATAGGGACAGTCTGGGGAAGAAATATAGCAGATTTAGGCTGCTTAGTGCTCGGATGGCTAATGATTAGGGTCAGGATTTCTGGAGCTCCTCTCTCTCACGTCTAACTCCTTTCACATCCGGACACACCCCCCAACCCAGGCCATCTTTAACACATGGCAACTGCCGTCAGAGCAGACCAGCTGCCTGGATGCAGAGGAGGGTGGAGAGGTGGGCGGATCCCACGTGTGTGCAGGTCGGGGCGGGCTATCAGGCAGGCTCTGTTTCGGTCAGGTACTGTGCGGGGTCGGTGAGGCCAGTGGGAGCCAGCAATGGGCCCCATGGAGTAGGAGGTCAGAGTGGAAGAGCCCCCCCACTCTTTTATGTGTGCAGGCCGGGGCCCGCTGTCAGGCTGGCTCCGCTCTGGTTAGGTACCACAGTGTGCGCCGGGCTGTTCGGGGTGGGCCAGTTGGTGCCAGCGTTGGGACCCATAGAGAAGGAGGTCAGGAGTGAGGAGCCCCCCCTCCGTTCTTTCTTGCAACTGCAACCGGAGGGCCTGGTGGAGATGGGACACAGGCTCAGCTACCCCTCATGGCACTGCTAGACAGGTGTGAGCTGGGAGGACTGCTGCTTCCCAAGGTGTGTGTGTGACACTGCCCCCCCACCTGTGACACTGCCTCCCACCTGTCCCTCTGCCTCCCACCTGTGACACTGCCTCCCACCTGTCCCACTGCCCCAAACCTATAAAAATAACGAAAAGACACTCCCCATCTATATACCATCCCCTCTGTATATATACATAGTTACATAGTAAGTGAGGTTGAAAAAGGACACAAGTCCATCAAGTCCAACTTATGTGTGTGATTATATGTCAGTATTACATTGTATATACCTGTATGTTGTGGTCGTTCAGGTGCCTATCTAATAGTTTATTGAAACTAAATCAATGCTCCCCGCTGATACCACTGCCTGTGGAAGGGAATTCCACATCCTTGCCGCTCTTACATTAAAGAACCCTCTATGTAGTTTAAGGTTAAACCTCTTTTCTTCTAATTTTAATGAGTGGCCACGTCTCTTGTTAAACTCCCTTCCGCAAAAAAGTTTTATCCCTATTGTGGGGTCACCAGTACAGTATTTGTAAATTTAACCACTTGACAACTGGGCACTTAAACCCCCTTCCTAACCAGACCAATTTTCAGCTTTTGGTGCTCTCACATTTTGAATGACAATTACTCAGTCATGCAACACTGTATCTTTATGAAATTTTTGTCCTTTTTTTCACACAAATAGAGCTTTCTTTTGGTGGTATTTAATCACTGCTGGGTTCTTTATTTTTTGCGCCGTAAAAGAAAAAAGACCGAAAAATCTGTAAAAAAATACATTTTTCTTCATTTCTGTTATAATATTTTGCAAATTAGTAATTTTTCTTCATATATTTTGGCCAAAATTTATACTGCTACATATCTTTGGTAAAAATAACCCAAATCGGTGGATATTATTTGGTCTTTTTGAAAGTTATAGAGTCCAAAAGCTATGGTGCGCATATCTGAAAATTGATCACACCTGAATTACTGACGGCCTATCTAATTTCTTGAGACCCTAACATGCCAGAAAAGTACAAATACCCCCCAAATGACCCCTTTTTGGAAACAAGACATTCCAAGGTATTTAGAAAGATGCACGGTGAGTTATTTGAAGTTGTCATTTTTTCCCACAATTCTTTGCAAAATCAAGGGTTTTTTTTACTTTTTTTTTTTCCCACAAAATTGTCATATTAGCAGGGTATTTCTCACAGACCGCATATGCATACCACAAATTACACCCCAAAACACATTCTGCTATTACTCCCGAGCATGGTGATACCACATGTGTGAGACTTTTACACAGCGTGGCCACATACAGAGGCCCAACATGCAGGGGAGCACCTTCAGGCGTTCTGGAGCACCCAGGCCAATTCTGACATTTCTCTCCTACATGTAAAAATCATCATTTATTAGCTAGAAAATTACTTAGAACCCCAAAACATTATATATGTTTTTTTAGCAAAGACCCTAGAGAATACAATGGTGGTCGTTGCAACTTTTTATCTCGCACGGTATTTGCGCAGCAATTTTTTTAACGCGTTTTTTTTTGGAAAAAAAAATGTTTTGTGCTTTACAAAAACCAAAACAGTAAAGTTAGCCCAATGTTTTTGCATAATGTGAAAGATGAAGTTACGCCGAGTAAATAGATACCCAACATGTCACCCTTCAAAATTGCACGCGCTTGTGGAATGGCGCCAAACTTTGCTACTCAAAAATCCCCATAGGCGACGCTTTAAAATTTTTTACTGGTTACATGTTTTGAGTTACAGAGGAGGTCTAGGGCCAAAATTATTGCTCTCGCTCTACCGATCGCAGCGATACCTCACATGTGTGGTTTGAACACCGTTTTCATATGTGGGCGGGACTTACGTATGCGTTCGCTTCTGCATGCGAGCACACAGGGACAGGGGCGTTTTAAAAAAAATTTATTTTTTTTTATTGTTCATTTTACTTTATTTATTTTAGTTTGATGCTTTTTTCCAAAAAAAAAAATTTTTGACCACTGTTATTCCTATTACAAGGAATATAAACATCCTTGTAATAGGAATATGGCATGACAGGTCCTCTTTACAGTGAGATATGGGGTCAATAAGACCCCACATCTCACCTCTAGGCTGGGAAGCCTGAAATTAAAAAAAAAAAAAAAAAAAAGATCCTGGCTTCGATCGTAGCGGTGAGTCGGTAGAAGCACCGCAAGGCGGCGGGAAGAGGGGACCTCCCCTCTCGCCTCCCGTAAGAACGATCAAGCAGTGGAACAGCTGCTATGATTGTTCTCATGGTGTAGGGAATCGCCGGCTGAAAAAGCTGATATCTGAATGATGCCTGTAGCTGCACCCATCATTCAGATATCTCCGCACAAAGTCAAGGACGTTGTATGACGGCCAGCGGGCGGGAAGTGGTTAAAACGCTTTTTTTTTTTTTAACACAAAGTTGTCCATTTATACAATATTTCTACCACATAACATGTACATGCCAAAAATGACACCCCAAAATAGATTCTCCTGCTCCTCCTGTGTGAGACTTCCACAGCCTGGCCACATACAGAGGCCGAGTACAGCTGAGCATGGCTCAGCATGGCAGGGTATGGCGGGGTATTGCGGAGTATGGCGGGGTATTGCGGAGTATGGCGGGGTATTGTGGGGTATTGCGGGGTATGGCGGAGTATGGCAGAGTATTGCGGAGTATGGCGGGGTATGGCGGAGTATTGCGGGGTATGGCGGGGTATGGCAGAGTATGGCGGAGTATGGCGGGGTATGGCAGGGTATTGCGGAGTATGGCGGGGTATTGCGGGGTATGGCGGAGTATGGCGGGGTATGGCGGAGTATGGCGGGGTATTGCGGAGTATGGCGGGGTATGGCGGAGTATGGCGGGGTATTGCGGAGTATGGCGGGGTATGGCGGGGGCATGGCAGAGTATGGCGGGGGGCATTGCAGAGTATGGCGGGGGGCATTGCAGAGTATGGCGGGGGGCATTGCAGAGTATGGAGGGGGCATTGCAGAGTATTGTGGGGGCATTGCAGAGTATTGCACAGCATTGCAGAGTATTGTGGGGGCATTGCAGAGTATTGCAGAGTATTGTGGGGGTATTGCAGAGTATTGTGGGGGTATTGCAGAGTATTGCACAGCATTGCAGAGTATTGTGGGGGTATTGCAGAGTATTGTGGGGGTATTGCAGAGTATTGTGGGGGTATTGCAGAGTATTGCACAGCATTGCAGAGTATTGCACAGCATTGCAGAGTATTGTGGGGGCATTGCAGAGTATTGCAGAGTATTACACAGCATTGCAGAGTATTGTGGGGGTATTGCAGAGTATTGCACAGCATTGCAGAGTATTGTGCTGGTATTGCAGAGTATTGCACAGCATTAGTAGTGAGGGATGGCTGAGCATGGATGGATGGATGTCTCTGTGCAGCGCTGTGGGCACTACACATACAGCCCACAGCGCTGCAGACATCCATACATCCCCCTCCCCGCTCACAGTGTACCGATCGGTACACAGGAGGGGAGGAGAGGAACCGGCGTCATCAGATGACGCCGGTCTGTTTACATGTGATCGCGCCGTCATTTGACGGCTCGATCACATGGTAAACGGCCGCGATCAGCGGCCATTTACCGGGATCCGTGATGCGCCGGGTCCTCTGGACCCGGCGGTCACGGATGTGTTCGGGTGCGCGCCCCAGGGGGCGCGCGAGAGGGGAATTCTGGGAGGACGTCATAGTACGTCCACCCAGAGTTATCCAACCGCCCTGCAGCCGTCATTCGGCTATGGGCCGGTTGGTAAGTGGTTAAATCATATTCCCTCTCACACTTCTCTTCTCCAGAGAGAATAAGTTCAGTGCTCACAACCTTTTCTCATAACTAATATTCTGCAGACTCTTTATTAGCTTTGTTGCCCTTCTTTGTACTCGCTCCATTTCCAGTACATCCTTCCTGAGGACTGGTGCCCAGAATTGGACAGCATACTCTAGAGTCTTGTAGAGTGGGAGAATTATTGTTGATCCCCTTTTTAATGCATGCCAATATTCTGTTTGCTTTGTTAGCAGCAGCTTGGTATTGCATGCC
Organism: Aquarana catesbeiana; assembly: GCF_042186555.1. Taxonomy (NCBI): domain Eukaryota; kingdom Metazoa; phylum Chordata; class Amphibia; order Anura; family Ranidae; genus Aquarana; species Aquarana catesbeiana. The sequence goes on from NC_133327.1 coordinate 240,655,783, forward strand.
ATTGCTGAGCCTATCATCTACTAGGACCCCCAGATCCTTTTCCATCCTACATTCCCCCAGAGGTCCCCCCCCCCCCAGTGTATAGATTGCATTAATATTTTTGCCACCCAAATGCATTATTTTACATTTTTCTACATTAAACCTCATTTGCCATGTAGTTGCCCACTCCATTAATTTGTTCAGGTCTTTTTTCAAGGTTTCCACATCCTGCAGAGAAGTTATTGCCCTGCTTAGATTAGTATTGCCCGCAAATACAGAGATTGAACTGTTTACCCCATCCTCCAGGTCGTTTATGAACAAATGAAATAGGACTGGTCCCAGCACAGAACCCTGGGGGGGACCCCACTACCCACCCCTGACCATTCCAAGTACTCCCCATTTATCACCACCCGCTGAACTCACCCTTGTAGCCAGTTTTCAAGCCATGTACTCACCCTATGGTCCGTGCCAACGGACCTTATTTTGTAAAGTAAACGTTTATGGGGAACTGTGTCAAATGCTTTTGCAAAATTCAGATACTCCACGTCTACAGGCCTTCCTTTATCTAGATTGCAACTCACCTCCTCATAGAGGGTTAATAGATTGGTTTGGCAAGAACGATTCTTCATGAATCCATGCTGAATACTGCTAATAATATCGTTCTCATTACTAAAATCATGTATACAATCCCTTATCATCCCCTCCAAGAGCTTGCATACTATTGATGGTAGGCTAACTGGTCTGTAATTCCCAGGGATGTATTTTGGGCCCTTTTTAAATATTGGTGCTACATTGGCTTTTCTCCAATCAGCTGGTTCCATTCCAGTCAGTAGACTGTCAGTAAAAATTAGGAACAATAGTCTGGCAAATACTCAACGGAGTTCCCTAAGTACCCTAAGTACCCTCGGGTGCAAGCCATCTGGTCCCGGTAATTTATTAATGCTATATCTCTCCCATCTATATACCATGACCACTGTATATATACCTCCCCCTCCCCCATCTATATACTGTCACCTCTGTATATATACCTTCCCATCTATAATTCATCACCTCTGTATATATACCTCCCCATCTATATACCATAACCTCTGTATATATATACCTCCCTATCTATATACCATCACCTTTGTATATATATATACCTCCCCATCTATATACCATCACCTCTGTATATAGTGGCTAGTGAAGCGATCTGTGTGTGATCAGCTGCATTGGAGGCGAGAGGAGAGATTTGGGGTCTAATAGACCCCAGTTTTCTCAATAAAGAGGACCCGTCACGGCCCATGCTATTACAAGAGATGTTGTTAATCCCTTGTAATAGCAATAATATTGATCATAAAAAAAAGTTAAAGGTACAGTGTTCAAAAAAAATGTAAATAATAAAAAAATTTAAATAAAAAAAAATAAAATGAATAAAATAACAAATTAAAAAAAAAAAAAAAGGTATTGGTAATTGGTATCGGCGAGTACTTGAGGAAAAGTATCGGTACTCGTGCTCAGTTTTAAAAAACTGGTAGCGGAAACCCTAGTCTGCAGGAGCCAGAGCATCGCACCTGCAACCCACTGATCGCAGTTAGAAAGACTTTGTAGGCTCCAATGAAAATAGTAAGATAGGTGCATTTATTTATTTATTTATTTTCAAAAGGTGGCAGGCTCCTTTAAATCTATATGTAATAAAATAATAATAATTATTATTATTAATGTGACAGTTCACCTCTGCGTTTACAGTTACATTGAAAATGTTCCTTACTTTGATTCAATATAAATAGAAAATGACTTTGGTCTTAAGGTATTGCATAGAAATTTCTGTGAATGGTGTCACAAAACGTACTCTGGAGACCTCTGGTGGCTGAAACACGCACTACTTAAAGTGAACTTGAGAGAAAAGCAATATGGGAGTTGCTATTTCTTACATACAGACTGTGGGACTATCATCATTCACTACCTAACAAATCAGTGACCCGAAACAAAAATACTGCTACGTTACAGTTGAAATTATTTTAAAACTCCATACTTTGTATTGACTACTTGTTTGAGCAGTTTTACAGTCTACTTTAAACAATGGTGACAATGATACAACTGCGGTCCTAATTCTTGGCAACTATCGCCTATCTGTTGCCTCAGTAGCCAGTGAAGTCTGAACATTCATTCTGAATGTATGTTCCATGTTTGTGATTCACGAGATAGTGATTCCAGGATCAGGATAAAAGCTCTGGAGATTGTATTTTAAAATACCCAGCTAGAAAAAGTCATCCCTATGTTCCTATTCATACACGTTCCTGTTAAAAGTTAAAGTATAAAGTTAAAGTAAACGATTCAGTACCATAGAGGCAATGAAGAGGCTTCAGTAGTGGTATACCATTATGTGAGACCTCTAATGCCAATAGAGCCTTGAATCTGGGGTCACTTAGATGCCAACAACCTTTCCTTATGGTTACGAACCTTATGTTTCCCCATGGTTTCACTATGTTTATGGCTGCCCCTCCTGCAAGTACTACATTGGCCTTTTATAAAAAAAAAAAAATGTAAATACTCTTACAAGGAACCTGTCAGGATAAAATCATGGAAGCTAATGTTACTGACTTGCTTTTGGAGGTGCACACCCTGAGGTTGGCATCCTTGTCTTTTCTTCACTGCTTTGAGGTTCTGCACCCTAGAACAAGCATGTGTCACGTGTCTGGGGCACTCACATGATTGTTCTGGGTCACTGGGTAGTGAAGAACAGATAAGGATGAGAATCAGCCTTCACCTGTAAATTCAAGTCAGTGATGGCAGCTTCCATACTTCTATCCTGACTGGTCCCTGTTAAGGCTGAACTCTATAAAGATATAAAAGACACACGTTATTGCAGCTCTGTAATCCTTAATACGTTATTACATGTATTTGCCAAATACAAGCAGTGTACAAAATGACCTGAATTTGAGCTCTTATCAGCCTTTTACACTCCCTGTACAGCAGGGCTGGAGTGTGTGAAGAAGAAGCAGTACAAGGAGCCAATCAGTTCATGTGCTGACAGTTGGCATGCTGATAAGAGGAGAAAACAGAGTGACAGAGCTAATCACTGTGCTGCTTCTTCTTTTACTGTCCAATCATAGACAGGTCCAGGATGATCTGGATTTAGAGGAAGTGGGTTGAATGATACTGGCCACCAGACTGAGGAGTGGCAGAAAAAAAAGTAATCTGGGGGAAATCTCTGTAATGTAGGTGAATATTGAAACAACAACTGTTTTATCTCTTCATGTTCTGTTCATTTTTGATATTTGACTAAAATTCTGCTTTAAAGTGGTTGTAAAACAGTTTTGGCATAAAGCTCTGAAGCTCCAGAAAGGTACAGTATGTCACAAAAGTGAGTACACCCCTCACATGTCATTTTTTAAATATTTTATTATATCTTTTCATGTGACAACACTGAAGAAATGACACTTTGCTACAATGTAAAGTAGTGAGTGTACAGCTTGTATAACAGTGTAAATTTGCTGTCCTCTCAAAATAACTCTGGTATTACTTGTTGGAATTAAAGGAGCAATGGGGAGGAGAGGAGCTAAAACAACTTAAGTGGAAGGTGCGAGTCATCAGTCTATGAAAACATTAAAATCATATTTGATCCAGGATAAGGTGGACCATGCAGTAGAAAATGAAGATGGGGTGACTTTACCTTCATTAGAGCTAATAGAAAAGAAAGCCTGTGAAGGAGAAGAAGAGGTAGTGGAAACAGGGGTTAAAATAATGTCAGAAAATACTCAAATGTTAAGATTTTCCCACTCTCTACAGCTGTGGGCCCGCTTTCCAGCCTGGTGAGCCCGCTTTCCAGCCTGGTGGGCCCGCTTTCCAGCCTGATGTGCCCGCTTTCCAGTCTGATGTCTCATTGCCCGCTGCTCAGCTCGACGACCTGGAACCTGTTGCCCAGCCTGATGTGTTCCTGTCCGCTGCCCAGCCTGATGTGTTCCTGTCGCCTGCCCAGCCTGATGTGTTCCTGTCCGCTGCACAGCCTGATGTGTTCCTGTCTGCTGCTCAGCCTGATGTGTTCCTGTCTGCTGCCCAGCCTGATGTGTTCCTGTCGCCTGCCCAGCCTGATGTGTTCCTGTCCGCTGCCCAGCCTGATGTGTTCCTGTCCGCTGCCCAGCCTGATGTGTTCCTATCCGCTGCCCAGCCTGATGTGTTCCTGTCGCCTGCTCAGCCTGATGTTTTCCTGTCCGCTGCCCAGCCTGGTGTGTTCCTGTCCGCTGCCCAGCTTGGTGTCTTCCTGTTCGCTGTCCAGCTTGGTGTGTTCCTGTCCGCTGCCCAGCTTGGTGTGTTCCTGTCCGCTGCCCATCCTCTCTGTCCTGTTTGTTTCCCTTCCCCAGCTGCTGACCTCCCATTGACGACCCTGGCCTGGCTCTGTTTATGATCTCAGTATTTCCCTTACATGTATATATTTGTTCTGTTATTATTATTATTTATGGGGTTCTGTTTTGTATTGGTTGTCGTGCATTGAGTGATATTGAAGGTGGTTGTGTTATATTTATTCATTTATCTTTAATAAATCATTTATAATTTCACTTATACACGTCTGGGTTTCCTCTGTTGCAGTCCACACAGTTCTGGTCTTATCTGGTACATGACACAGGGGATGCCCCACTTGGCTGCACGCCTATTTAGGCAGCAGCTGGGCGGGACACAACATTGATTTTTAATGTATTCTTGGGAGGGAAGAGGGAGGAAGAGAAATTTGGGGATTTATGTTTCACAAGTATATGTTTTTTTGTGGTTATGTTGTAAGTTAGTAGAGGGTAGTATTCCTAGAGCAGAGATAGAACCCTATTTTTATTCCTATATACATAGTACCTTTTCTTTTCTTTCTAAAATATGGCCCCTTTGAATAAAGTTACTTATAATGTCAGAGGTTTACACAGCCCAAATAAGAGACACCAGATCTCTCGGGAATTAAAAGCATTCTCGGCTAACATAGTATTTTTACAAGAAACTCATTTGAAATGGTCATCAAAAATCAATTTGGGCTCTAAAATCTTTCCAACGTGGTTCCATGGGTTCTCCTCCAATAAGAGATCTAAAGGAATGGCGATAGGATTTGACAGAAATACACTGTTTAAACTGAAAGCAATAGAATCTGATCCCGAAGGACAATTCTTGTTTATTAAGGGCTCTCTGTTTAATATTATCTGTACGTTGGTGAATGTATACTGTCCAAACACTCGTTCTGCTCTCTTTTTGAAGAAGGTTATGAATAAATTGGAAGCTTTTAGAAAGGGGAGATTGATAATAGTGGGCGACTTTAATTTTGTTTTTGATCCAGCTTTAGAAACTCAACCTCTTTCTCTACGGTCAGAGGGTAAATACCTGAGGGCAATTAAACAGAAGTTACATAAACAACAATTAGTAGAGGCATGGAGAATCTTACATCCTAGGGGCAGAGATTTTACCTACTATTCTCTAGTACACTCATCCTATTCAAGAATTGATTATATTCTTTTAGACCATCAGCTTTTAGAGGGACTGGTAAAGGCAGAAATAAAATCAATAACTCTCTCAGATCATGTCTCGGTTGTGGTGGCCCTGGATTTAAAGGACCTCCCGACCAGGCAGAAATCCTGGAGATTGGACGAGTCCCTTCTACATAATTCTAGAATAGTAACGGATTTAGAAAGTGATTTGTTATACACCCCATTGGATCTATCTAATGGGGAACTTTGAATGAGATAGTAACATTTATCTAACTCATCCTGCTTTTTACGCCCCTCTATTTACTGGGCGTTCTATATGCTACAGTCCTTTTAATAGGACACCTTGCCCTCCTATGTTTTCATTTTTTCACTTCTAATTTTTACTCCTAATCAGTTTTAAGTAACTTGTGTTCTCACCCAGTGGGGCGCGGGGTTGGCCTTTTGTCCATTGACACAGATTGCTCCCATTTGGGGTGTCGGTGGGCAAGGGCAGACCTTGTGTGACCCCCCGCGGTATACAGTGTACTCCAGTTACGCTTCTTTACATTCTGTATTTTGTATACCTTATCCTACTTTATACTGTCTGATCAAGTTCGATCGTTTTGGCAAGAATCTATATTTTGTCATCCCTATTGTTTGTATCCCTCCAACACCCCTGCGTGGGTGTATTTTTGCCCTAATGTTACCTTCTTTATTTACAATAAAGCTCTTTTGAAAAATGAAAAAAAAAAAAAAAAAAAATGATTTGAATTTATTTTTTAAGGAAAATGACAATATTGCCCCGGCCGTTCTTTGGGTAACTCAAAGTTTTTATGAGAGGAAGGTTAATAGCAGAGGGAGCTAAGAGCAAGAGAATTTGGCTGGCTCAGAAAATAACTCTTCTACAGGAGATCCAGGACCTGGAACAGATACATAAAAGATCTGTTGCAGATCCAGCATTGGCCAAATTGATAGAAAAGAGAGGCATTTAAGGACTTAATGGAGCAGGAAACGAAAATGGGCTTTTACTTGTGTACTGTATACTTGAGTATTGCGAGTGCACGTAGGTCTGCGACTGTTCTGCGATTGCACGTAGGTCTGTGAGTACCTGTGTATTGTCTTGTTGTGTACCTGTGTATTGTCTTGAGTATAAGTGCCAGGAAGCTAGCTGTTAGGTAATTTGGACAGGGTAAAATCCCCAAATCCTCACTAAATTTAATAGGTACGATGCCCGGCGGGTGTGGAGAGGCGACTCTTTGTACATCTTGCGGCATGTATGCGTTCCTTGATCATCCGATCAAGGGCGAATACTGCTGTGCAAAATGTAAGCACATTGTTTCCCTGGAAGCCCAGGTTCTGAATCTGGGGAAGCAACTGTCAGCACTGAGAAGTCCCTCCATACTAAAGGTGAGCCAGGAACATACACGGCAGGTGCCGGCAGGGGCCAGCACAGAGGCGGGTGGAGACAAAGAGGTGCAGGTACTAGCAAAGAGTAGATGGGTGACAGTCAGGAGGGGTAGAGGGGGAAGTGCCAGGGAGGCCGATCCAGGACTGGAGCATCCCAATAAGTACGCTCCATTGAGTGACATTGGTGAAACCAGTCAGGGACCAGCACTGCTGGAGATGAGGGACTCTCCTAGCTGCCAGGGGAAGAACTCCTCCAGTGAGAGTGCGGGGGCAGCAAAGGGAAAGGAAAGACAGATCTGGTGGTAGGGGACTCAATTCTTAGAAGGACAGAGAGGGCAATCTGTAACCAAGACCTGAAGCGCCGAACAGTATGTTGTCTACCGGGCGCTCGGGTTCGGCACATCACGGATCTTGTGGACAGATTACTGGGAGGGGCTGGGGAAGACCCGGCTGTCATGGTGCACGTTGGCACCAATGACAAAGTCAGAGGCAGATGGAGTGTCCTAAAGAACGATTTTAGGGACTTAGGTGCTAAATTGAGGAAAAGGACCTCCAAGGTAGTGTTCTCAGGAATACTACCGGTACATCGAGCCACACCAGAAAGGCAGAGGGAGATTAGGGAAGTAAACAAGTGGCTGAAGAGCTGGTGTAGTAAGGAGGGGTTTGGGTTCCTGGAGGACTGGGCCGACTTCTCAGTCGGTAACCGGTACTATAGAAGGGACGGACTGCACCTAAATGAGGAGGGTGCAGATCTGCTGGGAATGAAGATGGCCAAAAAGTTAGAGGGGTTTTTAAACTAGGCGATGGGGGGGAGGGTCCAGAGACAGTGATAGCCAGCGTGGAAGATATTCCAGAGGGTAGTATTGGGGGCATTAGTGGTAGGTTAACCAAAGCACAAAAACACAAGGTGAGTATAGTAGCAAGTCCTAGTTGCAATCTTGAAACACCCAATACGAGGACAATATGCGACCGGTCTAAACTATGTGGCATGTTCACCAATGCCAGGAGCATGGCGGACAAGATGGGTGAACTAGAGATACTGTTGTACAAGGAGGATTTGGATTTTGTGGGAATTTCAGAGACCTGGTTCAACAGCTCTCATGATTGGCTGGCAAACATTCAAGGGTATACCCTATACCGCAAGGATAGAGAGGGTAAAAAAGGGGGAGGGGTATGCCTATATATCAAGAATAATGTACAAGCGAATGTGAGAGATGACATCATTGAGGGAGCTAGAGAGGAGGTGGAATCCTTATGGGTAGAGCTCCAAAGGGATGAAGTTAAGGGGAAAATAATACTGGGAGTATGCTATAGGCCCCCTAACCTGAGGGAGGAAGTGGAGATGGATCTCCTATCACAAATTGGATTAGCAGCAAGGATGGGAAGTGTCATAATGGGGGATTTTAATTATCCAGACATAGACTGGGCGGAGGGAACCGCGCATTCATTTAAGGCTCGCCAGTTCCTTATTGTCTTGCAGGACAATTTTATGGGTCAGATGGTAGACGCACCAACTAGAAATAAAACATTACTGGATCTACTGATTACCAACAATACAGACCTGATCACAGATGTGGAAATACGGGGCAATTTAGGTAACAGCGATCACAGGTCAATTAGTTTCAGTATAAATCACACAAATAGGAAACATGAAGGGAACACAAAGACACTGAATTTCAAAAGAGCCAACTTCCCTAAACTACAAACCTTGCTAAAAGGCATAAATTGGGATAAAATATTAGGAACAAAGAATATGGAGGAGAGATGGGTTTGCTTTAAGAGCATATTAAATAAGGGCATTAGCCAATGTATCCCATTGGGTAATAAATTTAAAAGAGCGAACAAAAATCCGGGATGGCTTAACTCCAATGTAAAAATGCATATAAAAGCAAAGGAGAAGGCCTTCAAAAAATACAAGGTTGAGGGATCATCCTCAGCATTCAGACTTTATAAAGAATGCAATAAGAAATGTAAGGGTGCAATTAGGACGGCTAAGATAGAACATGAAAGACACATAGCGGAGGAGAGCAAAAAAAATCCCAAGAAATTCTTTAAGTATGTAAACAGTAAAAAAGGGAGGACAGACCATATTGGCCCCATAAAGAATGAGGAAGGACATCTGGTTACAAAGGATGGGGAGATGGCAAAGGTATTGAATTTATTCTTCTCCTCAGTCTTCACGAGTGAATCGGGGGGCTTCAGTAACCAAAACTGCAGTGTTTATCCTCATGACACAACACAGGAAGCACCTCCATGGTTAACAGAGGACGGAATTAAAATTAGACTTGAGAAACTTAACATTAATAAATCACCGGGACCAGATGGCTTGCATCCGAGGGTACTTAGGGAACTCAGTCAGGTGATTGCCAGACCGTTGTTCCTAATTTTTACAGACAGTCTATTGACTGGAATGGTACCAGCTGATTGGAGGAAAGCCAATGTAGCACCAATATTTAAAAAGGGCCCAAAAAACATCCCTGGGAATTACAGACCAGTTAGCCTAACAACAATAGTATGTAAACTCTTGGAGGGGATGATAAGGGACTATATACAAGATTTTAGTAATAAGAACGATATCATTAGCAGTAATCAGCATGGATTCATGAAGAATCGTTCTTGCCAAACCAATCTATTAACCTTCTATGAGGCGGTGAGTTGCCATCTAGATAAAGAAAGGCCGTAGACGTGGTGTATCTGGATTTTGCAAAAGCATTCGACACAGTTCCCCATAAACGTTCACTGTACAAAATAAGGTCACGTTGGCATGGACCATAGGTTGAGTACATGGATTGAAAACTGGCTACAAGGGAGTGTTCAGAGGGTGGTGATAAATGGGGAGTACTCAGAATGGTCAGGGGTGGGTAGTGGGGTTCCCCAGGGTTCTGTGCTGGGACCAATCCTATTTAATTTGTTTATAAACGACCTGGAGGATGGGATAAACAGTACAATCTCTGTATTTGCAGACGATACTAAGCTAAGCAGGGCAATAACTTCTCCGCAGGATGTGGAAACCTTGCAAAAAGACCTGAACAAATTAATGGGGTGGGCGACTACATGGCAAATGAGGTTCAATGTAGAAAAATGTAAAGTAATGCGTTTGGGTGGCAAAAATATGAATGCAATCTATACACTGGGGGGAGAACCTCTGGGGGAATCTAGGATGGAAAAGGACCTGGGGGTCCTAGTAGATGATAGGCTCAGCAATGGCATGAAATGCCAAGCTGCTGCTAATAAAGCAAACAGAATATTGGCATGCATTAAAAGGGGGATCAACTCCAGAGATAAAACGATAATTCTCCCGCTCTACAAGACTCTGGTCCGGCCGCACCTGGAGTATGCTGTCCAGTTCTGGGCACCAGTCCTCAGGAGGGATGTACTGGAAATGGAGCGAGTACAAAGAAGGGCAACAAAGCTAATAAAGGGTCTGGAGGATCTTAGTTATGAGGAAAGGTTGCGAGCGCTGAACTTATTCTCTCTGGAGAAGAGACGCTTGAGAGGGGATAGGATTTCAATTTACAAATCCTGTACTGGTGACCACACAATAGGGATAAAACTTTTTCGCAGAAGAGAGTTTAATAAGACTCGTGGCCACTCATTACAATTAGAAGAAAAGAGGTTTAACCTTAAACTATGTAGAGGGTTCTTTACTGTAAGAGCGGCAAGGATGAGGAATTCCCTTCCACAGGCGGTGGTCTCAGCGGGAAGCATTGATAGCTTCAAGAAACTATTAGATAATCACCTAAATTACCGCAACATACAGGGATATGTAATGTAATACTGACACATAATCACACACATAGGTTGGACTTGATGGACTTGTGTCTTTTTTCAACCTCACCTACTATGTAACTATGTAACTTTAACAGCTAAAAGGTATTATGAAGCAGGAAATAGACCGGGGAAATTATTGGCAGGTTTAATAAACCCAGAAGTAATGTAAACTATATAGAAAAACTGAAAGATAAGAAAAGGGATTTGAAATACTGAACGAGTGCTATTACTAACATTTTACAGGAATATTATCAAGTATTATATAGAGTGAACAATACCCAGAACTTGAACGATATCAAGCTCAGACAAAATAAAATAGAAAAATATTTACAGAAATCAAAATTCCCAGTTATATCAGAAGAAGACGCCATTAAATTAGATGGGGATATTACTACAGAAGAAATACAACAGGAAATTAAAAGCACTGGGGTAGGTAGAAGTCCAGGCCCCGATGGTTTCACTTCTCTATGTTTTAAAAAGTTTATAGGAATTTTAATCCCTTACTTTCGGACATATATGAATTCTATTGGGGGCAATCTAGAGATACATAAGGAGGCATTAGGAGCTTATATATCACTTCTGGTAAAAGAGGGGAAGGACCCAACATTGTGTTCCAGCTTCAGGCTGGATCGGTTTGAAAGAAGAAACATCCGCTATAGACTTGAACATCAAGAAAATCGAAGCAGACGTAACAATCTAAGCATTCACTATATCTGGTCTCCCACAGTACACAGAACATGAAAATGCAATTATTGTAATAAATATAAACTGCTTAATACCTTTTCTCATCGGCAGTATATAGCAGTCTTGTGACTTCTATCAGTGTCTGGTTAAAGCTTGTAGCACCCAATGCTCTGTTCCATCAGCAGATGGATTGGGGACAATGGAAGAAGGGGAGGAACCGAGAAGACAGGATCAAACATCCTTTTTACGCAATGCAGAGGATTAATCCTTTAGTTTCCAGAGTGAATATAACAAGCATGCTTTACTGCATATACAGACTGATTTTTCTGTAGTGGGTTTTGTAACACTTTAAAGACTAAATTCACCTTTTCAGGCAGAATTTCACTTGACATAATAAATAGAAGGATTTTCTATTGTCATTTCTGGCCCAGAAATCCCAATGTGCTTATTTCTCACTTACCTCATTTAATGAAACGTTGAACTTTTGTTGAACATCTATCTGTTCAGATGTTTAAAAATGCTTTTTGATTCCATCACTTCCTGTCGATTGTATCCCACCATGCATTTCCTTGCTGCATCATAAAAGAGGGCATGATAGTGCATGTTTACCTGTCTGGACCGCATCTTCCCTCATTACCATACCACTTCATTTATTTTCCACCCATTATCTGTATAATCTAATTGTACAATCTCTTTTAGATATCCCATCGGCTATGTAGTGCAAGGGCCTGCCTGACTTTATACAAATTGAATTAGTTGTTCAGGTGGGTCATCCTATTCCTTAGTTCTGGTAAATCAAAAGGCAATTGTACAGAGATTATACAATCAGCTTGAATAGTGTATGGCCAGCTTTATACATAGGACAGAGACACTCAGCTATCAGACCCCATTCACATATCCTTGTAGCAGGGACTCACGTTCCCGCATGCGTTTTTTGAGGGGCGTTTTCACTCATCACACAGAGGGAAGCCCATTCATGTGAATGGGCTGCCTACGTGCGAAAATTGCCCCAAAGAAGCTCCAGAATGTTTTTTGGAGGGGAACGTGGTGAGTTTCTACCACACTTTTTGGCGTGTTGCAGTTTGCACCTTTCTACTGTGTGCTTTGCTGTGTTTATCACTCGTGTTTCCACCTGGCAAAATGTGTGTTTGCTTCTGTGTTTGGTGTGCCATTAACAATTAGGCTCGGTTCACACTGCCATGGCCTGAAAGTCACGCGATTTTGCCAGGCGACTTAGGCGTGACTTTAGTGTGTCTTTGAAGCAGCTTCAGGGAACGCATGTATAATCCTTCTGTAATGTTGGATCCAAATCACATCAGTTGAGATGATGATCCGAATTGGATGCAACTTCCATTCAATTCCATGGGCTGAATTGGACAGAATTCGGACCAAAGTAGTGCAGGAACCTTTTTCAAAGTCGGACCGACACAAGTTGGACCAGTTAAGACGGCTCTCATAGGTAAACATTGATTTTTATTGATTGATTTTGTCATGCAACATGTGCTCTCAAAGTCGGAGTGTATGTCGCACCAGTGTGAACTGGGCCTTATTGGCACTGAAAGCGCAACTAGTAGGGCAGCAGCCCCCAGGCTGGACTGATCCTCTGCAAGAAAATTATGTAGTTTACCAGCAGCCTTCAGGGCTTTGCTCCCTGGGATTAGCCAAGGCAGCAGAAATATTCATACTGCCAGCTGCATAGTTCCACGCCCTGCTCCCTGGGATTGGCCAGGGCTGCATAAATATGCATAGTTCCACACCTATTTTCCAGAGAATTCTCATCGCTCTCTGGAAAGCAGAGGGAGCCGTCAGACTGGCAGCAGCTGAGAACCTAATTAATCAGCTGCACCGGTTAAAGTGAGCACTGAATTTACCTAACACAATAATCATAGCTGATCTGGTTACAGTGGGGCAAGCTAAATGTACCTAACAAAAACACACCCGGTGTTCTGTCAATTTCTCCAACCCATCAGAAACTCCAACCACTTAACTTCCGGTTTATTTAAACCAGCAGTAATTGGAGTTTTTAACTAATTGGTGGTTGGACACAACACCGGCAACCGATTCTGGTGCAGGATATTATGAACGGAGATTCTTACTCCAATCCGATTCTAGCCAACAAAATGTCTGCCTCCGAGGCAGCGACAACTTTGTCCTCGTTAGCCGCTGTGCTGTCAAAACAGCTCAATCTTCCTGTACCGGACTCTATTCGGTTGTCGGTGTTGTGTCTAACCACACACTCGTCAAAATCTCCAATTAATAAGGGTTTAAAGAAACCGGAAGTGACCTGGTTGAAGTTTCTGATGGGTTGGAGAAATTGACCAGCTCTACTGAACACAGTGAGTCAGCACTAAATCTAACTAATCTTAGCAACTATCTAGGAGGTTGCTACATAAGTTCAAAATGTAAAATCATATGTTAATTTCCACTTTGCATTTCATTTTTTTTCTAGCCTACTCCTATTAATCTGGACAGTCTTGGAGTTCACAAACTTACTTTGAGAAGATCTCCACACATTTACTTTTTTTAAATCTGTACAGCTATTCACTATGCCCTGTGGGTAGACACTGTTTTGTCACACATTTCACAGACCCTCCCTTCTGAACTACAGAGGTGCAGAGAGGAGGAGTTTCAGGAGGTGGTGTCAGTACAGGAATCACTGCTTACAGGCAGCAAGGTACCATGGGATATGTAGTCCTTAGTAATTGAAAGTAAACAGAAGAAGAGAATCCAGTAAGTTGTGGAAAGAGATGGCCAGCAGACAGGCAGCAATCCCAACATTTTTCAAGTAAGGTACATGTCTTTGTTTCTGTTAATGAACATTTGACCTCAAGGAAAGTGGAGGCAGCAATAATAAAATTAATATAGATCAGTTATGTTGCGCCCAACCACATCAATTCATTTTTGGCATATCTTTGCTTTTCACCTCAACGAATTATTCTGTGAAGCCGTTTATTCAAGAATGGAAAAACAGAGAAAAAGTAAAATGACTCCTCAAATAGAATCATTTTCTATGTTTTGTCTGGAGGTCACTTGAAAGGAATGTATAGTGTTTGTGTATTATTTACTTCATTATGGCCTAGACTACAAAAATTAAAAATGTTTTAAAAAAAAAAAACAGCTCAGGGTTGGACTTTATGTCCCTTGGACAGTGAGAAAACCTTGTAATAAATACAGTATGCCCCAGTAGTCAGCAGATTCTGCACAATACAAGTCACACCCAAACATAAGTCATGGCTCATCATCTACAATGAAGCATTTATAATTTATTCAGGTGAAAAAGAAATATTTACATAGTTTCAGTTGTAAATTGAACATTATATAATTCAAACAACTCTGACTTCAGGATGGTACATTGTACAAAACTCAGATGCAATGTTCATTTTCACTTTCTTCCACTTAGAATCTGTTTTGATTTGCCAATACCATTTACAGAAAAGTCCACAGACCGACCAGTTAGCAGAGAACAACTGAGCTGAAAAGCTCTTAATACAAAATGTAGTAAATTGGGTAAGAAAGTATGCAGTATGGTACTGATTGAGTTTTGTGTCACTTCAGGTTAAACAAAAGAAAAAAATTCTACAATGATGATCATTACAGGTAATTCATTTCAATGTCAGAGACACAGTGCTGGTAGAATAATCCAATCTGTAGCAGCTTTCTAGACCTCCTCTGAACTCACCATAGTATACCATCATTTATATATTAGAGCACGTGCTCATCCGCTATCTTTGTCACCGGAACATTTGTAGGTCACGATTTGCCTATGAATAAGACTCCTGGCACCTGCATTAATAATAATGCAAACACTTTCATTATTTATAATACACATTTCTTTTTAGGACTGTTATGCCATCATCAGGCTCAGAACATACAATTCTTTATATTTCAGCTTTCATCCATGAAGCAGCAGATAATGATTTTACCATGCAGAACAATCTTAGGCTCTGTTCCCACTAGTGTGATTTCAGATGTGACTTGAGTCACAAAATCACATGGGAAGTTCACATTGTTTACAGTGGTGCCCATTCAAATCAATGCAACTCAGCATGGCGCAATTTTGGAAAAGGTTCCTGCACTAATTTGGTGCCATTCCAACGTGAGTTTGTCGCCATAGAATATACAAACAACATCCAAGTTACACTACATCAGGGGACTCAAACTGGCGGCCCTCCAGCTGTTGCGGAACTACAAGTCCCATCATGCCTCTGCCTGAGGGAGTCATACTTGTAACTGCCAGCCTCGCAATGCCTCATGGGACTTGTAGTTTCGCAACGGCTGGAGGGCCGTCAGTTTGAGACCCCTGCACTACATAATTGCACTGAAAATCATATCAAAATCTGATTGCAGCATTGTGGACCTGTATGTAATCTATAAACAAAATACTTTCCTTTTCTAGAGACTTCTCTCTCCTTGTTTTTTCCCCTTTTAAAATGTATTCAGCCCACTAGGTTTACCATTTTGACATATTTTAAAGTGAATAGGATCACGTTAATTATGTTTCATGAAAAAGATAAACAGAGAGAAACCTGCACAAAGACTAAGGCCCCGTCCATGCAGGGCGGACTCCGTTGGAGTCTGCCTTTTCAGCGGGGAATCTGTCTGCTGAGCCCCGCTGAGCCCTGCTGAGCAGGCGGATGGCTAGTCCATGATTGCTCTGCTTATACAGAGCGGACACAGACACAGCCCACTCTCCACTATGGGTGGTCAGATGTAAACAGAACACATCCCAATCTGTCTGTTTTTAGCAGGTCGGATTGGATGTCGGTGGGTATAAAAGGACACATGCCAGTTTACACCCGCAGCTTCATATAGGGCACTGGAGGGTCCAATCAGGTCCACCTGAAAAACTGACAGGTGGACCCGATCAGTCTGCTAGTGTGAAAGGGGCCTAATAGTGTAGTATGCTTAAAAACCAGAGTGTTTATTGTAAAAAAAACTAATAATATGTCCTCACAAATACATTTGAGGGGCAAGGAATTATGTTTCATAGAAGCTATGTTGTATATGTGCCCTTGTCAATGCATTGTCTCAACCTATGTATAGTACGTTCTACATAAAATTTACAGCATGGCCATTCTAAGACATATACCACAGACCTAATCTCAAAGGTAAGAAGTGGATGAAAGGATAAGTTCACCTTTGTAACCTTTTATATGTTACACCTGTATTTAGAGTGCACCATGTAATATGATCCAGGCTCCTGACTCCTCTTCCCTCATTCCTCCCCTCCCTGTGACAGTTCCACTCCCAGCACCCAGTGTCACATTTTTTAAAAAACAGCACAGTTCTGCAGGAAAAAACAAGTACTGTCTGCCACCACAGCAGACTGACTTGTAGTTTCAATGGGCTGTGGGGGTTCTGATGAGCGCTCCAGTAGTTCACTGACACACCCTCGGCTTCAAACAGAAGGTCCATACAGAAGTCTGGGCTGAAAGCTGTGGGGCACGTCTACAGGAGCCAACATTGTGTCCATCATTTATTGATCATGGGTACAATGCTTTCCAGGCACCTGCAGGAAAAAATAAGTACACATTTTTTTCCTGACAAAAATATGTGCATTTATTTTTTTCTGCAAAGGTGAACTTAGCCTTTAAAGTGTTACTAAACCCAGGACCGTTTATTCACTATATCTGGTCTCCCACAGTACACAGAACATGGAAATGCATATACAAATGCATATGTATATAGCAGTCTTGTGATGTCTATCAGTGTCTGGTTAAAGCTTGTAGGAGGAGTTCTCATTCTCCCCTGATTGTCCTATAAGGCTGCAGGACCCCTGTCCCTCTGTATGGACAGTGCTGATTGGCCCTGTGCTGATCACATGCACTCTCCCAACACAAAAAATAACTCTCTAGCAATACACACCAAATTGAGCATGTGTGGCTTGCCCCAAAGGATCTGTTCTATCAAGAGATGGTTTGGGGACTGTGGAAGAAGGGGATCAGAAAAGACAGGATCAAACAGCCTTTTTACACAATGCAGAGGATTAACCTCTTGGGTTCCACAGTGGGTATAACAAGCATGCTTTACTGCATATACAGACTGATTTTATTTTTGTTAGTTTAGTAACACTTTAAATTTCACCTTTTTATTAATAAACTAAATTTGGATAGTCTATTTTTTTTCTTTGCACTTCTACATCCCTTACACCTCCCACACCTGGAAAACCCCACAGTCCCACGTTTCTAGGTGGATTGAAAACCCCTGGTGTGTCATATCTTTAATGTTGGGAGCCTTTATAAAGGTTATTATGGGATGATTGGGTATATGAAGCTTTTAAGTGATTGTAAAGGTTGTTTTTTTTTTGTAATATAACAAACATGTTATAGTTACCCGCTCTTTGCAATGGTTTTGCACAGAGCGGCCCGATCCTCCTTTTCTGGGGTGCCCCGACGACGCTCCTGGCTCCTCCTCTTCATCGGGTGCCCCCATGGAGAGATGCTTTCCATGGGGTCTCCTGAGCGGGCACACTCCTGAGTCCCACTGCTGCGTCCATTGACACAGACAGTAGGACTCGGCCCGCCAATGGCTCCTGTTGCTACCAATCTATCCAATGAGGACCTGAGACAGTGGCTGGAGCTGCTGGGCTCGTGCTCATTGCTGGAGCGATCGGGTTCAGGTAAGAAAAAGGGGGGCTCTGGGGGGGCAGCTGCAGCACAGAAGGTTTTTCACTTTAATGCATAGAATGCGTTAAGGTGAAAAACCTTGAGGGTTTACAACTCCTTTAAAACAGGATCTCAGAGGATTGAGAAAGTTCCAATACTTATGAAACATCTATGCTAACTATGTATGTTGTAAACCATACCAAACTACATTGCATTTTCTTTTGTAGAACTCTCATTCATTTCACAACAGTTCCGGTTTTTCTATCAGTGGAAAACAGAAAGACAAGAATGATTGAGAAATAAAGAGAGTGTGGTTTACAACATAGGCAGTTAACACAGATCCTCTGGAAACATTGTTATATTTTCAAAAGAGACCCTGTAAAGACCCCTATAATGAGAGCAAGCGCCATTCTATTTTCTTCCGTAATACTCTCATAATTTCTTAATAGGTCTTGTCTTTTTTATCAGAAGGAAGTTGGGAAGATAGAAAAACAAGAAGTATTGAGAAATAAAGAAAGTATGGTTGACAACATGGTTACTATAGTAAAAATGTTTGTCTCTAGTGATAGTTTAATATTTCAGAAAATATTAAGATTTTTAAAAAAGTCAACAGGTGCCCATGAAGAGGCCGTAAACATGAAGTGTGTCAGCTACACTGTTGTGAATTTTAGGTGGTATATCATAATAATTTTATATGTTTTAATAAATGTTACTACACTAGAAGAAGCTGTGTTTTTTTCATGCTTGCCTGTATACCATGAATGTGAAGGAGGAAGTTCCCTTCTGTACACCAGGATAACGTACACGTGAGAAGGAGATGGTAAGTCGGAATGACTGGATAACACATTGCACCTGTAACTATCTGTGGAGGAGAAGAGGGGATATAGTAATTGCTGCTCAATTTTCTGAACTCAGATGCCAGGAGTCTTATCCCCAGGTGGATTTCAACCAACAGAAATGTTGGTCCGGTCGTTCTGGTGTTCCGTGTGTGAGGCAGCGGGTGAGAACATATGTTGATCTTGTGAACGTGGCTATAATATGATGATAATTCTTTTCAGTGCTGATTCAAGTTCTGGGTTCAAGTCACTCACTTCCCTAGAAAAGAGACCTTGCTTTCAAAGTTTTCAGTTGATCCACACATTCCTGCCTTAGTTTGTGACTTGGCCAGCTTTATACCCACCATCCTGAGGGATTTTCCACAGTGTAGAAAAAAACAACTGGGGAACACAAATGCAACAGGGTAATTGCTCTGGTATGGTAGGGGTCTAGAGAAAGATTATAAACTAGTGGGTTGTGCAACCTGCTGCTGTCTATCTGAATCAGAAATATCACTGGAGTGAAATTGGCCTTAAAATACTATGGGAGCCTATGCACAAATGATACAATAAAGAAAATTACCTATCAGAAAAAAATGTGCATTCAATGAAATGTAAAAATGAACCATGTTTTTAACATTCATATTTAATAAATAGCAGTGACAAATTTGTATTTTTGTTTTGGGTAGATGTTCTTTGCTGGCATTGTGTAAAGCTGCACATCTGTTTGTCAGGAGAGGCCCTAATGAGGTCCAAGCAGCAAATTAGGCCATAATTGGTGGCCTAATTATGACAAATTCGGATCTTAGATTATATCTAGATATAAGAGGAACAAATAGTTATCAATCTTTTCAACTGATCAATGACATTATCTAGAACAATACTGGCAGTAAGTAGTAGAACTCTTCATAGCAGAAAATCTTTGGGCTTATTCAATAGATCAGTGCAGGTAGTAAAATGCAAGCTGCAGTAACAACAGCAACCAAACAGAATCTATCTTATACGTTCTGGCTTCGGTAGAGTAAATTGTGATTGAATGATATAGATTACTGCACTAGGCACCTTTTACTTTAACTCTAGTGAATACGCTTGCTTGACTCTTGGGGGATCCATTTACAAAAAATTAGCAGGATAAAAATTCTTTAGCATTTACCCAGTTGTTGCAACATCTGGCCGTTTTTGCTGAATCTATTGGTTTTCTATGATCATCACCCCATCTAGTGGTCATAATGTGGAATTGTTTTGAAGTATGGCCTCTAGATGGAGCTGACAATCATAGGGAATCACAGTATTCAGGCTGGGTTCACACCTCCGACGGATGTGGCTCGTAGCAATGGGTCCAATGCGTCCCTGTTCTCCGTTTCAGGGACGAATCTGGGCTGAATTTTTGCCTGAATTCGGCCCTGAAACGGAGCCAAAGACGCAACGGAGATATGTGAACCGGCTCCATGGAGAGCCAGTCACAATCTCCTGTCATGCAACCTGAATGTGGGGAAACCTGCATCCAATTTGCATAGGTGTGAACCCAGCCTAAGCAAAATATGGTCAGATTTTGTGACAGCTGGGCAAATGCTTATGATTCTCATCTAGCAAAACTTTTAATGAACAGACCCCTTACTGTGGTAAGTGATAGTTCTGTAGAGATGCAAATTATGTGACTTTTATATTAGCAGTACTTTCTTTATCCATATAACATTGTGATTTCAAAGTGCAAATCATTCATTCAAGAGAAATGATAAAAGACAAACACACTACTACAATGTCT
Source organism: Aquarana catesbeiana (assembly GCF_042186555.1). Classification (NCBI taxonomy): domain Eukaryota; kingdom Metazoa; phylum Chordata; class Amphibia; order Anura; family Ranidae; genus Aquarana; species Aquarana catesbeiana. Next base: position 240,676,229 of record NC_133327.1, read on the forward strand.
TGAATTTAGCTAAGATCCAGGAAAGTTTCCTGGGAAGAGGGAAAAATCACTGTGCGTGTACAAAGACATAAAATAAAGAATTTGTTAAGAGCTAATACATTACACATTGAATATAGCATGATGGTTCAACTGCTCCAGAAATGTTAATTTCTTGTGAACACGAGGTGTGACCGCTTGTAGACAGGCTAGGTTCACACTTGCCTGCAGGCTGGTTGTGGGTGCAGGAATCGCACCTGTGCCAGCACCCGCAACCAAATCATGCGGCTCTTGCCAGACGTGCAGGGCTTCCATTCAGTCTGAATGGTACCCCTACACATCTCAGCCTGCAGCACATTTGCGGGAACCGAATTAAATTGCATGGTCACCTGCAGTGTGCTTGTGGGAACCGCAGGTAAATCGCATTGGTCACCTGCAACGTAGGCACAGCAGCCCATTCAAACTAATGGGCTGCTGTGCCTGAGCAAACATGGGCTACATGGCCTGCACAAGTGTGAACCTAGGCTTACTTAGTATGCAGTACACTGATTTAAATTTAGGCAGTACCCAACCAGGGGTTAAATCTAATGCTTACAGGTGATTAATATGCCTTGTGTAGTTGAGCCCAAACTGGAACCAAGATGTCAACACCTGGAAACTGCAATCTTGTTGCACAGACTTATTTGCAAAGTGCTTGTGGAACCAGTAAAGCTTTCACCTGTACATTCAGCAAGTAAGAAGGATATTAAGTCAATAGGAAACAATCTCAAGATGGAAAAAGAGAGTTCTTCAGCCGCAGGGAAACCAGAAGCTGCATAGAGTCAAATGCATAGTTCATTTTCCTCTCTGATGTAGACCTAATGTAGGTCATGGTAGAAAATAACACAAGTATTTCATCTTCTTGGAATACCACGCTCTGCAGATCTTCTGCCTTTCTGCACTGCCTTTCCACAGGATCAACCATAAACCATATGTGTCAGTTGGTAGATACAGGCTGGGTAACAAAACCACTGATGACTCAAACCTGCCACTTTGGGAGTTCAACTTACTGCCTTCTGTTCTGTTACAAGACTTCTTGTGTGTTCGTTCTGCTTCTCTTTCATGGAGGCGGATGCCGCTGACATTTGGCATGTGTCACTGTAAGCTTGCAGAGATCAAACAAAATGCTGTTATTATTTGAAATTGCCAATGGTTCTGCATATTGTTATTCGTTTTTAAAGTGTATTTCTCCTTTTGCAGTTAAATTGGGGTAACACCAATGTATTTTATATTTCTTACACATTCTCATTCACATAGCATAACTTAAAATGATTGTAAACCCTTAAAAGAGAAGAATGGAATTTTTAGTTTTTTTTTCAGAATCATACTTCCCTAGGTGGATGCAGCATCGGTCCCCCGCTGGCTCTAACACTGAGAATCGAGTGATAAAACCCCTGCAGATCTCTCAGTTCTCATGGTTCAGTGAGCAGAGAGCTGTAGACTGTCAGTCACCGCTGTCTGCTCTGCCTCCCCCTCACTCACTGCAGTGCTAGGCTGTGGAGGGGAAAAGAGCGGCTGGCTCAGACTCTCAACAGCCGGCTGAAAGGCTGAGCTCGGTGCCGGTCCAGGCCTGTAGGTGGATCCCAACTTCATTGTCGCGATCTTGCCCGAGCCCGCGCCAGCTCTGTGACCTCAACTGACAGTGGGCTTCAGCCCGCTGTCTCCTGAAAACGGGTCACAGGAGTGCTGAATGAACTGTGATCCACAGAAGTACAGCCAAACTAACTTTTTCTACTTTCATTTTTTTTTTCTTAAATAACAAACATGTTGTACTTAAGTGCTCTGTGCAATGTTTTTTGCACTGATAAGCCCCAAATCCTCCTCTTCTCTGAGCTTACTTTACATCGCATTACTGATGTATGGCGGCAGAGCTGCTCTTCTGTGCCACATCACATACCTAGTACGTGATCAGGAATTTTAGAGCCGGCCCCAACATAAGGCAGCACAGGCAGCTGCCTTAGGGCAGCCGGCTAGGGGACAGCTGAGAGTAGACACAGCTAGGAGCTCAATGTCCCGGACCTGTGTACCATTCGCCTCTTTCATTTCCCCATAACTCTCCCCTGCTCACCTGCAGTGTTTTGCCCCCCCCCCCAGCTGCACCTTCTCTCCTCCCTCTGCCTCAGTATCCAGCGCTGTCCGGGTTTCTCACTGAGCCGGGGCCGAAGCTGATGGGGGACATGTGTGGGCTGGCACTGTGCACAGGGCGCCGCCGCGCCAACCTCCACTTCCTGTCATGCTAGTTCTCATCTGACAAGTCTGATCTCTGTGCTTCCGCCGCTGCAACTGCACTTTCTTCCCCCACAATCTCCCCACCATGCACAGTTCCAGCACCGCTGGAGAGCTCTTTTTGTAAGTGGGGGCTCTGATGGTAAAGGGGGGAGCTCTTTCCATACATTGGGACTCTGATGGTAAAGGGGGGCTCTGATGGAAAAGGGCCATTGCTGATGTGAAGGGGGAACTCTGATGTTAGAGAAAGACTCCTGATTGTTTGGCATCTTTGCCATGGGTGCTGGATGACCTTTGTCCCAGCCCTGGTTTGAGCGCCAGCTGTGCGGGGGCTCCCTGCGGGAACAGAGCACTCCCCTGCTGGGGCTCCACTCCTCACATCCCCCTGCTGGGACTGCATAGTTGCCAACAGTCCCGATTTTCCCGGGACAATCCCGATTTTGGGACCCTCGTCCCGATTGAAGGCTGTCCCGAATCAGGATTTTCCATAAGGAAAATCGGGAATGTTGTTTTTTTTATTTTTGGACCAGCAAAATGGTGGCCGGCACCGCTGCTCGATCTTCCCCCTAGTGTTGAGTAAGTGGAGAGAGGAAGGGGGCTCGATCCGTGCAGCCAATGGGCTTCTTTAGCTGCACGGCCCCTCCCCTCTCCACTGAAGCAGAAGACGCAGCACCGGCGCCGTGTCTTGCCAATAAGTTCCCCAGCCCCGTACTGCGCAAGCGCTGCGCCTGCGCAGTACAGGGGGTCCTTACATGCCAAGGGGAACTTTCTTGGCAGAACACACCGGCCGCTCCTGCACTGAGCGGGGGGGCCGCATTGAGGGGGGGCTGCACTGAGGGGGGGCTGCACTAATTGAGGGGGGGTCTGCACTAATAGAATGGGGGCTGCACTGAGGGGGGATCTGCACTAATAGAATGGGGGCTGCACTGAGGGGGGATCTGCACTAATAGAGGGGGGGCTGCACTGAGGGGGTCTGCACTGAGGGGGGGCTGCACTAATTGAGGGGGGGCTGCACTAATTGAGGGGGGTCTGCACTAATAGAGGGGGGGCTGCACTAATTGAGGGGGGTCTGCACTAATAGAAGGAGGGGCTGCACTGAGGGGGGGTCTGCACTAATTGAGGGGGGTCTGCACTAATAGAGGGGGGGTCTGCACTGAGGGGGGGTCTGCACTAATAGAGGGGGGTCTGCACTGAGGGGGGTCTGCACTAATAGAGGGGGGGTCTGCACTGATGGAGGGGGTCTGCACTGATTGAGGGGGTCTGCACTGATGGAGGGGGTCTGCACTGAGGGGGTCTATCCAGACTCTGCCGGGGGCACCTGATGCAAGGACGGACTCTGCTGGGGGCACCTGATGCAAGGACAGACTCTGCCGGGGGCACCTGATGCAAGGACAGACTCTGCCGGGGGCACCTGATGCAAGGACAGACTCTGTCGGGGGCACCTGATGCAAGGACAGACTCTGCCGGGGGCACCTGATGCAAGGACAGACTCTGCCGGGGGCAACTGATGCAAGGACAGACTCTGCCGGGCGCACCTGATGCAAGGACAGACTCTGCTGGTGGCAGGCGACGTGGCAGGTGACACGCTCAGGGATCCCACTGATTCAGCATTATGGTGAGTTGAATGATTACATTTTATATGACAATATAATAATAGAAATAATGCTCTTCAATCATCCTGACACCATAACAACCATGGTGCCGGGATGATTGAAGCGTTAACACCAGGTGTTTGGAGTATCTTTATCTGCTGATTGTTAAACTTTCTAGAATACACATATTTCTATTGTGTAGGATCTGGGGCTGCTGTCCCGTCATTCCCCTCTCCCCCTTTCCTTCTCCCTCTTTCCCTCTCCCCCTTTCCCTCTCCATCCCTCATTCATCTCAGACTCTAACCACACCCTCTTGAGCCACGCCCCTTTAAGCCATGCCCACGTTTTCACGCAAGCCATGCCCATTTTTCGTTGCTGCACAGATTTTTGCTGAGCCACGCCTACAAACGAATGCCCCACCCCCTAATTATTGTACAGCTCCGCCTACAGCCAAAAAAGTGTCCCACATATTTTTTTTGCAATGTTGGCAACTATGGGACTGTGCTCCATCCCCAGCTGAGAATGGCTTTATTATGTTTGTCTATAGTGCAGCCCTAGGAGCAGTGAGCAGCATGAGATAGGAAACCAGGGCAACTGCGGCAGGCTTACTGCAGCACATGAGGGCAGCTAGCAGCGCCAAGCACACACAGCATAGGAAGAGAGCAGCAGTTGTGGACATATCCAGGAGGCTTAAGGCTGCATAGGCAGCTGCCTTGGGGGGGGGGGCTAAAATGCACCTTCGCCTAAGTAGACAAAAATCCTTTCCCAGGGCAGGGGGTGTGCACATGCGCCGCCAATGTCCCTGCTGTGCTCTGGTTAGACACAGCACAAATCATTCAGCATGTCCCGGCCAATGGATGTCCACCGGCACCTGCTGATCGGCAAGGAAAGAGACAGAACACAGAGCTCTGTTCTGTCAGCGCGGAAGTGATGGACTTTGATTCCCTGCTAAGCAAAAACCACAACATAATACACACAAAAACATGTTAGGCACACAGTTAACCCTTTGATTGCCCTAGATGTTTAACCCTTTCCGAACCAGTGTCATTAGTACAGTGACAGTGCATATTTTTAGCACTGATCACTGTATTCGTGTCACTGGTTCCCACAAAGTATCAAAACTGTCAGTTAGTGTCAGAATGTCCGCCACAATATCGCAGTCCCGCTATCGCTGCCATTACTACTATAAAAAAATAAAAATTCCAGTATATATCCCATAGTTTGTAGATGATATAACTTGTGTGCAAAGAAATCAATATACGCTTATTGGGTTTTTTTTTTTTATACCAAAAATATGTACAAAATACATATTAGCCTAAATTTATGAAGAAATTTGATTTTTTACATTTTTTTTAATGGATATGTTTTGTTTTATAGCAGAAAAGTAAAAAATATATGTTTTTTTAAATTGTCAGTCTTCTTTTGTTTACAGTGCAAAAAATAAAAAACGCAGTGGTGATCAAATACCACCAAAAGAAAGAAAAAAATGAAACAAATTTTATTTCGGTACAGCGATGCATGGCTACGTAATTGTCAGTTAAAGTAACGCAGTGGCGTATCACAAAAAATGGCCTGGTCATGAAGGGAGGTAAATCTTTCAGAGATCAAGTGGTTAATAAAGAGAATGCATTATGGTAAAAAACCTTCCGCCTAGGACACGGCGTGACCCAGATCTCTGTAAAAAGCTGCGGCTCTTTAATCATGTGATCGGCTGTGTCCAATCACATGTAAACACGGAAATACGATTAGCTGCATCGCCTCGCAGGAGACATTGAGACATGTAATCAGGGCCCTGATCATCAGTGCCCCGATTACAATAAAGCGCCATCAGTGCCAGCAATCAGTGCCCACCAATGGCAGCAATCAGTGCCCACCAGTGCCAGCATTCAGTGCCCACCAGTGCCAGCAAACAGCGCCACCTATCATTGCTGCCCATCAGTGCCAACCATCAATGTCCATCGGTGCCCGTCAGTGCCACCCATCAGTGCCACTTATTAGTGCTCAGTGCCACATATTAGTGCGGCATATTAGTGCCTCCTCATCAGTGCCACCTAATCAGTGCCCATAAGAGCCCTTTCACACTGGGGCGGTTTGCAGGCGCTATTGCGCTATTAATAGCGCCTGCAAACCAACCCGAAAGTGCCGCTACTTTCATTCCAGTGTGAAAGCCCCGAGGGCTTTCACACTGGAGCGATGCGCTGGCAGGACGGTAAAAAAAGTCCTGCCAGCAGCATCTTCGGAGCGGTGTGTATACCGCTCCTTTACCGCTCCTGCCCATTGAAATCAATGGGACGGCGCGGCTATACCGCTGGCAAAGCGCCTGCAGAGGCGCTTTGCAGTGGTATTTAACCCTTTCTCGGCCGCTAGCGGGGGGTAAAACCGCCCCGCTAGCGGCTGCATACCGACGGTAAAACACCGCTAATAATAGCGGTGTTTTACAGCCGGCGCCGCCCCCGCCCCAGTGTGAAAGGGCTCTTCGTGCCACCTCATCAGTGCCCATCAGTGCAGCTTATCAGTGCCCATCAGTGCCGCCTCATCAGCAAAGGAGAAAAATTACTTCTTTACAAAATTTACTGACAGAAACTAAGAAAAACAGGGTTTTTTTTTTCAAATTTTCGGTATTTATTTTTTGTGAAAAAAATAAATAAAAACCCAGCAGTAATTACATAAAACCACCAAAAGAAAGCTCTATTTGTGTGAAAAAAATGATAACAACTTCACATGGTTACAATGTAACATGACCGCGCAGTTGTCATTCAAAGTGTGACAGCGCTGGAAGCTGAAAATTGGTCTGGGCAGGAAGGGCAAGTGGTTAAAAAATAAAATAAAAATTGCTGCTTAAAGAGGGAGTCCACATAAAAAAAAAATTATTAAAAGCCAGCAGCTACAAATACTGCAGCTGCTGACTTTTAATAAATGAACACTTACCTGTCCTGGAGTCCAGCGATGTCGGCAGCCGAAGCCGATGAAGCGTTGCGGCTTCACTTCCCGGTTCCCTACTGTGCATGCGCAAGTCGTGCTGCGTGTCCTAAGTGGTCCCCGCTATCTCCTGGGACCTGTGTGTTTCCCAGGAGACAGCGGGGGGGGGGGGGTGGGGTGCAGGTAGGGGCGTGACTCCCGCAGGAGTCTATTCCAGGAAGTGGGTGCAAATACCTGTATTAGACAGGTATCTGCACCCCCCTCCACCCTGTAAGGTGCCAATTGTGGCACGGGAGGGGGGAGGAATCCAATGAGCGGAAGTTTCACCCTTGGGTGGAACTCCGCTTTAATATTTTACTTGTTCTTTTCTGAAAACTCCAAAACCAAAGTTTTCCTCTGCTATGTAATGTAACAGGAGGGCACAATTATTGGGTACACCTGCATGGGTTTGCCTCTACTTTCCCCCCCAGGTGTTAGCAGCTGATTAACAGAGGCAGATTAATTAGGGGAGTTTTGGCCCTCCTGCACACCTGGGGCAGATGAGAAGGGGCCAATGAGTGTGGAGAGAATTTTCTGGAAGCAGTGCGGCTCATTATAAAAGGAAGAGCCCACTATTCCAAAATGTCGCTGACAGGCTGAAGGTCCAGGTAAAGGAAAGAGACCCACCCTCCCGTGCGCTTTATGTGGTATGTCACCTTACATATAAGGGGGACTGGTATTATAAAGTTAATTCAATTATAATTTGCAAGGCTAAGCAATTTTGAGAAGGATAATTTGATTTCAGTTAGAATTATAATGTTATTATAAGAATTATTATTTTGTGTAAACCAATAAGTGTAAGGCTGACCGCAGGTCAGCCTGTAATTGTAGGAGGAGTCAGGCTGCATAAAGCCTGTCCTCCTTTGCCTCCTTCCTTGTGGTCGTAGGATCTCGTGTCCCACACACCCATTCCCTTTTTTCTTTTCTTTTCATTTCATTTCATTTCATACTTGGGTATGCCCCCTTTTAGGCATACTGACCACGTGACCCAGGCACACTTCAGGTCTATGTTCTCTGTTGCTCTTTGTTCCTTTCCCACACTATCCACTCCGAGTACAAAGGTGCCACGGCCAATTTATGCCAAAATTAAAGTATCGTGTTTATTTTTTATGGGGTGTTTTGAAGATGGGGGGGAAAGGGTGCAGAGTGCAATCCCATGCATGCGTTGCGAATGGGAACACATACCAAACATATAATGGGTTTTTCTCAAACAACGAAATACACTTGAGGTTTAATCTCCAACTGTAAGCTCTAGCGAGCCCTCTGATTCCTCTTGTACCAAACTGTAATGTCTGCCTTCATTTAGTTAATCGCTGCGCAAAACGTTGGCGCTAAATAAATCCTGTATAATATAATAATAATAATCTGATTATATTTTGCCTTACCTGCCCCTCCTCCCCCCACATCAACACACTAACAGACTTGTTAAATAAAACCTTTCTGATTTCATTACATATCTTACTTTAGACCCAGTGAAGTCTTTGTACTTTTCTATTCAATGCAGGCAGATCATGGCCGGTGGGGGCAGCAGGGTGATGTAGATAGCTTCTTGAAACATCCCAGACCCCTGCCTAAAGCTAGGTACAAACATTCCAAAAATCTGCAGTTACCGGCCTTGTGTACAGCTCCTCATCCGACAGAAGCAGGTCTCATGAGAACCAGCTAGGCATGCAATCAGCACTTGCAGCCAGGGGGCAATCCCCCTGTCAGAACACAATAGCACTGCGGGGAGATCACTGTACTAACATCACATAGTTAGTACAGTGACCTCCTCGGTTTTTTTCCGTTTAGCTGGTTCAATACAGGGCATTTTCACCCCCTTCCTTCCCAGGCTAATTTTTAGTTTTCAGCGCTGTCGCACTTTAAATGACAATTGCGCAGTCGTGCGACGTTGTACCCAAAAAAAATTGACGTCCTTTTTTCCCCACAAATAGAGCTTTCTTTTGGTGGTATTTGATCACCTCTGCGGTTTTTATTTTTTGCGCTATAAACAAAAGAAGAGCGACAATTTTGAAAAAAACACAATATTTTTTACTTTTTGCTATAATAAATATCCCAATTTTTTTTTTTAAAAAACACATTTTTTCCTCAGTTTCGGCCGATACGTATTCTTCTACATATTTTTGGTAAAAAAAATCGCAATAAGCGTATATTGATTGGTTTGCGCAAAAGTTATAGCGTCTACAAAATACGGGATAGATTTATGGCATTATTAAAAAAAATTTATTTATTTATTTTTTTTACTAGTAATCACGGCGATCGCAATTTTTTTTCGTGACTGCGACATTATGGCGGACACATCGGACACTTTTGACACATTTTTGGGACCATTCACATTTATACAGCGATCAATGCTATAAAATTGCATTGATTACTGTGTAAATGTGACAGGCAGTGAAGGGGTTAACCACTAGGGGGACACAAGGGGTTAAGTATGTTTCCTAGGGAATGATTCTAACTGTAGGGGCGGGGATGTACAAGGGGAGGAGACCGATCAGTGTTCCACTGTACTGGGAACACAGATCGCTTTCCTCACAACTGACAGGACGTGGATCTGTGTGTTTACACACACAGATCCACAGTCCGGCCCGGTTAATGGGCAATCGCGGGTGCCCGGCGGACATCGCGGCCGCCGGGCACACGCACTGGGTCCCGAGCAACGTGGCGCGCGCGCGCCCCCTAGACGGCCGGGAATCCCAGGCCGTCATATGACGTCCACCCAGGATGGGAGATCCCATCTGTGGACGTCATATGTCTATGGCCCGAAAGCCCGAACGTGTGTACCAGGCATTAGTACTGCTCTCAAGAGCCCTCAGGGCTGATGCAAGCAATGGACTTGCTGTTGGGAGAAGTTATGTATTTATCACAATGCCTTAGTGGGTGGATGTCAGTCTACAGAAGTGGGTGTTTGAGCTCAGGCTGCATTTCCAGGTAATGATACACTATATTGCCCAAAGTATTGGGACGCGTGCCTTCACACGCACATGAACTTTAATGGAATCCTAGTCTTAGTCCGTAGGGTTCAATATTTAGTTGGCCCACCCTTTGCAGCTATAACAGCTTCAACTCTTCTGGGAAGGTTGTCCACAAGGTTAACCACTTGAGGTCCGGGCCATAGCCGAATGACGGCTACAGCGCGGACCTCAATCTCCGGGAGGACGTCATATGACGTCCTCCCCTATGCACGCGCACCGCGCGCACCCTGAAGGGCGCGCGGTGTGCGCGCTGTGATCACCGAGTCACGGAGACTCGGATGATCACAGATCTGCGTAAGGGGCCGGTCCCGGCCCCTTACCATGTGATCAGCTGTCAGCCAATGACAGCTGGTCACATGATGTAAACAAAGCTCGGTGATCGGTTTCGTTTTCTCCTCACGCTGACAGCGTGAGGAGGAAAAAAAAGCCGATCACCGGCTTATGTCAAAGGGACAGGGTCCCGAAGAGGAAGGAGGCACAGATGCCTCATCTGTGCCTCCAAGTGCCATCTGCCAGTGCCCACAGTGCCCACAAGTGCCACCTATTAAAGCCCACAAGTGCCACTTATTAAAGCCCACAAGTGCCACCTATCAATGCCCACAAGTGCCACCTATCAATGCCCACAAGTGCCACCTATTAGCGCCACCTAGCAGTGCTGCCATCAATCAGTGCCCAATCAGTGCCCAACACTGCCACCCATCAGTGCCCATAACCGCCACCCATCAGTGCCCATCACTGCCACCTATCGGTGCCCATCAGTGCCGCCTCATCAGCGTACATCAACGAAGGAGAAAAATTAACTGTTTGCAAAAATTGATAACAAAATATAAAAAAAATATAATTTTTTTAAAAAAATTTTGTCTTTTTCAATTTTTTTAACAAAAAATAAAAACCGTAGAGGTGATCAAATACCATCAAAAGAAAGCTCTATTTGTGGGAAAAAAATGATAAAAATTTCATTTGGGTACCGTGTTGTATGACCGCGCAATTGTCATTCAAAGTGCGACAGCACTGAAAGCTGAAAATTGGTCTGGACAGGAGGGGGGTTTAAGTGCCCAGTAAGCAAGTGGTTAAGGCCCCATTTACACATGCGTTCGTCCAGGTCTGCTTAAAAAACTGACAGGTAGATTCAGGTCCACCTGTCAGTTTCTTAAGCAGACCTGGACGAACGCTACATGCAGTTCTATGGAGCGATGGATGTCAGCGGTGACATTTCCACTGACATCCGCTCAGATGAATTCAGATGGATGGAAACTCTATTTCCCATCCGTCTGGCGGATCGGATCAGATGAAAACGGACAGGCGGATCCGTGTTCATTCGATCCCCCATAGCAGAGAGCGGAGATCTGACAGGTCTGTCTCTCCACAGTGAGCAGAGACGGACCTGTCACCCGCCGGCTCAGCGAGGCTCAACGGATCGATCCCCGCTGAGCAAACGGAGTCCGTGAAAATGGACATTCATGTGTGAAAGGGGCCTTAGGAGTGCATCTATGGGAATGTTTGACCATTCTTCCAGAAGTGCATTTGTGAGGAAGAGAAGGCCTGGCTCGCAGTCTCCACTCTAATTCATCCCAAAGGTGTTCTATCGGATTGAGGTCAGGACTTTGTGCAGCCAGTCAAGACTCTCCACCCCTTTAGTAATTCAATCCCAAAGTCTTGTAGATCCTAGTACTGGTGCTTAAGGGCTCTTTCACACGGGCAGTCCGCCTGACGGACTCAGCTTTGCTCAGCAGGGGATCGATCCGCTGTTCCCCGCTGAGCAGGTGGATGACAGGTCCGTCTCCGCTCACTGTGTTTAGACAGACCTGTCAGAGTCACAATGTCCTCTATGGGGAGATCGGATGAGACGGATGGAAAATGGAGGCTCCATTCATCTGGATTTCACGGACAGGATCAGATATCGGCCGATGTCAGCGGACATCCGCTGCCCCATAGGGGCGAATGGAGTGTCCGATCAGGTCCGCCTCAAAAACTGACAGGCGGTCCTGATCGAAAAACCCGTGTGAAAGGGGCCTTATGGTTTTGGGTTTTGTGTACCCATGCTGTCTCACACAGATCAGCCTAATGCTGCTGCCTCTCACCTTTTGACTTACTACAGAAAAATAAAGTGTTATAGTCTGGTTGATGACTTAAAGGGGAAGTAAACCCTCCTATCATTTTCAGTCAAGGAAGCTGCCATCTTGGCCTCTGTTTAATCTTCAACTGCCATGATGCTGCACATGTGATCAGTTATGACACCAGCCATTGGATGGTTTGACAGTTTGGTTGAGAGCACAATCAATGTGACAGTTAGCATTCCCGGCATGCCGGGAATGTAACTACTTTTTGAAACTGATGGGTTTACTTCCGCTTTAAGAGACACAAGGCTGGAGAAAAAAACGTCCTCCTGCCTGTAGAACACTGATTAGATAGAAATCTACTCCAAATGAGGCATCCTACTAAGACTTTGCAAACGTTTGATGTACCAGGAATGTATTTAGCTGATTTAAAGTGAAAGTTTACCAGCCATTCCCTAAGCACTTACTTGACACCACTCTTGATCCTACACTGTCCCCGGTCAGTAGACACGCTCTTCTCTCTTCCTGCATCCTCAGGCTTTACCATTGGCTCCCGCTGCTGTCATTCAAATCTTGTGGGGGCAGAGCTGAGCCACGTATGTGTCAATGGACTCACACAACCCTCCTCGGGATTGAACCTGCACAAGTGATTTGCTATGGGGGCACTTTGAGCCAAGATCGCCAGCAGGGGACCCCAGAAGAAGAGGTTCAGAGGGAGTTTTATGCAATACCATTGCACAGAGCAGGTAAGTATAACATGTTTGTTAGCTTTATTAAATAAAAAAAAAATAACAAGCTTTAAATCACTTGGCCAGCTATGAATGCGATAAGGGATCCCCTGGACAGTGTTCCACACATGGAACAAGCAAGCTGGGAATATCACCCAAACGTCCAATCAAAATAATTTTTCAGAGGTGTCAATTTATATTCTACTTATCTTGGCTGACCAAACTTATTACTGTATGTTTTCACAGATAAGGTAAGGTTGAAAGGAGGTGCCTACGATGCCTTTCAGTGGGATTGTAGGACAGGAAGCACATTTATATCTTAAAGTGTTACTAAACCCAAGACCCTGCATTCACTATACCTGGTCTCTCACAGTACACGGATCATGTAAATGCAATTATTTTAGTAAATATAAACTGCTAAATACCTTTTCTCATAAGCAGTTAGAGCAGTCTTGTGACTTATGAAAGTGTCTGGTTAAAGCTTGTAGGAGGAGTTTTCATTCTCCTCTGAATGTCCTATGAGGCTGCAGGACCCCTGACCCTCTTTCTGGACAGTGCTGATTGCCCCTATACTCATCACATGCACCCTCCCAAGAAAAAAAAAAAAACTGTGTCTAGCAACACCTACCAAACTGAGCATGTGCAGAGTGCTCCCAAGGCTCTGTTCTATCAGAAGATAGATTGGGGACTGTGGATGAAAAGGAGGATCAAAGAAGACAGGATCAAACAGCCTTTTTTTACACAATGCGCAGGATTAAAGCGGAAGTAAACCCTGATGGGTTTTACTTCCTCTTTTGCTCCCCGCAAATTTAAAGCATAATGGGCTACTATGCATCACATACTAGCCCATTATGTTACACTTACCTGTAAACAAATCCATTGCTGTCCCCTGTGTAGGCTGCGTCCATCTTCCTCCCTCTTCCTTCCGGGGGCCGCGGACTCCAGCTCTGTGACTAACCGATGCTGTGTGACATCACTCGTCAGTAACGGCAAGAAACGGCACAGAGGACCGTTTCGTCACAGCGCATGCGCCAATGACATCGTCAGCGCACTACAAGTGAAATATCTCCTAAACGGCGCACGTTTAGGAGATATTTCCACTACCTATAGGTAAGTCTTATTCTAGGCTTACCTATAGTTAAAAGTTACTAGGGACTTTAGTGTAGTTACAACCACTTTAACCCCTTAGGTTCCACAGTGAATATCACAGGCATGCTTTACTGTACAGACTGATTTCACTGTTGGTAGTTGAAATTAAAGTGTTACTAAACCCACAACGTATGTTATTTTATTAAAGCTTACTGCTGGGACCTTGAAGAAGAGGAAATACCCCGAAAGCTTGTCATGAAAAATTGTATGTTAGTGCACATAAAAAAGTATCAAGGACAGTACTCAAGAAATTAGGAAAAATCTGCCCTTGCAGTGGGGCCCTCTAGCATTGCGAGGGTTACATTTTTGTTAGGCCTAAGGGAAGTGGAAGAGGCTGCATTACTTTACCCCTCCTTCAGCCGGCTCCAGCACTCTCCTCCTCTCTCTTTGAGCCCAAATTTCCCCCTTTTTCTGCTGATTTTGTTAGACCCATGAAACTATATTGCTTTTTATACATCTTTTATAGAATGTAGATGCATCTGGCTCCTGAAGAGTGGCTTGAAGTCCATGAAACGCAGCGTCGGGCCTACCTTTGATGCATCAAACACACATTGACTAATTTTCAGATGTTTTTTACTTCACATGACTTTTATCTTGTTTAGGGGATTAAGATGCATAATTGTACCTACCCATGTCCCATGGTTGTATATACATAGATTTATTGTCTATATGTGATTTTATGTCTAATGCATGAAATGCATTTTTATGCCATGTTGATCATTGGTCCTCAATAAACATACATATGTTTGGACCTCTGTGAGTGTGATTGGGCTGCATCATGCGCACCTCATTTAAAGTCCCAACCTCCCCCCTCTTTTTCATGAAATTAAGGATGGGGGCGCAAACTTTCCCTTGCGTCCCAATTAAAGTCCTAAGTTCGCTTTTCCCCCCATTGCTTGCATTGATTTCGGGATGGAGGTGTTCATGATTGTAGCCCATCGCTCTCTTATTCCTACCGGGTCCGGCTGTAATTCAGCATACTTTATATGGAACGTTCATTGCACTGACAGTTCACATACTTTGATCTTTCACCACTTCATACATATTTTACTCCCTGTGGCCAGACTGGGTCTGTGTGACTCATTGTCGGTGGGTGGGCAGATGTCCTGTTTCCCGGGAGCTACGATGCATGCTGGTGTCCGCCCTCCTACCTCCCCCTCCACAGGGTTGGGAGTGGGTGGCTGGGCGGATCTTTCCACCTTGCATCGGCGCCACGTCCCCAGCACTGTGCATGTGACTTCCTTGGTTGGGCGTCGCACACACAGACGTCTGGTATATCAGCTGGGCTGACGTGGTGAGCTTCTCTGGCATTTGCCGAGGTTTTGCTCCACTGTGTCGTGCCTGCGTGACGCTGAGGGGAGCTGGTGTTCCATACTGGGGCTGCATCTAACTCCCTGCTTCATGGTATTCAGAGCCGGTGCTGATACAACCTATGCACACCCTCATCCCCTCCTATCTATGTGGCTTCAAACATCATATGTACTCCCCAAGGTAATCTTCCGGGTGCTTTTTTTCAATCACCTTGGTGATATCCACAGCTTATATCATTTTGTTTTTTGTTACTTGTATCATCATAGATACATTTTATATATCTCCTACATTATAGAAGTCCCCTCCACTCCGGGGTGTTGGTGTGTGCGGTCCGGTGTTCCTCGTTGAGGTCCCCCTCTCAGCTCCCGGGCCAGGCTCCATGGCTTACCCCTGGCTTTGTTTTGTCGCATGGTCCCAGTTTTGGCTATCATGTGAGTAACCTTTTTTGGCATGGCCCATGATGCCCAAATTTCCCCCTTTTTCTGCTGATTTTGTTAGACCCATGAAACTATATTGCTTTTTATACATCTTTTATAGAATTTAGATGCATCTGGCTCCTGAAGAGTGGATTGAAGTCCATGAAACGCAGCGTCGGGCCTACCTTTGATGCATCAAACACACATTGACCAATTTTCAGATGTTTTTTACTTCACATGACTTTTACCTTGTTTGGGGGATTAAGATGCATAATTGTACCTACCCATGTCCCATGGTTGTATATACATAGATTTATTGTCTATATGCGATTTTATGTCTAATGCATGCAATGCGTTTTTATGCAATGTTGATCATTGGTCCTCAATAAACATACATATGTTTGCACCTCTGTGAGTGTGATTGGGCTGCATCATGCGCACCTCATTTAAAGTCCCAACCTCCCCCCCCTCTTTTTCATGATATTAAGGATGGGGGCGCAAACTTTCCCTTGCGTCCCAATTAAAGTCCTAAGTTCGCTTTTCCTCCCCATTGCTTGCAGTTGGGAGGATGGGCACTGAAATGGTGGACCTGTCTAATTCCTGGAGTTGGGCTTCAACGGTGATGAAACTGGTTTAGCATAAACCTGTAAATGTCGCTGTATACTAATTTTAGAATGTGTATCATGCAAGACACTTACTTTAGTGTGTAAACCTATAGAGATAATACTTGAGGTTGCTATTGCCAGACAGCTTGTGGCTTGTCTCACTTTAGCAGAAGTATAATTGTACTAAACCTGCCAAGCCAAATAACCTTCAACCATAATCCACTTCAACTGCGTGACCAAGGCTTTGCTTCTATTTTGAAAAAGCACCTCCAAGCAACAAGTAAACTCAAATAATGATGTGACAGGGCCTTATTTACACAGTCGATTAGGGCCGTGCACCGCCAAGCATTAACGTATTTCTGAAGCAGGTATCACAGTTGCTTGCGATCTGCTGCTTCCAGGAAGCCTGTACAAGTCAATGCAAGTGCTGCGGCTGTTGGGGTTATACACAGTTACAAACAGATTAGCAATCCTGGACCAAGGCAGTTTGCACCAAGGTTCACTCACACGCACCTGTGATGCCTGATGTAGAAATACGCTTTTCTTTGGTGGTGCACAGCCCTAATCAGCTATGTGAGTGAGGCCACATGCTGTCAAGAAAACACTGCACAATGCTATAGTCACAAAGTCTAATCCATTTAGCTTACATCTGAATTTTTATTATCTCAAGCAACCACATTCAGAAGGCTTCTCACACTGCCTCTGCACAGGATGTGCAACCTTTCTCCAGTATTCCACTGCAAATAAATGAGGCTGCAGTACACCTAATGCCATGTTCTCATAATGAAGTAACCCTTGGCCTGAATTTTCTCAGGCCAAGATTCATAGGCATTCAGGCTCCATTCACACTAGCGCGTTTTTTGGTGCATTTTGCATTTTGCAGAAATGCACGGGAATTTTTTAACATGGGTTCCTATGGAACATGTTCACATCAATGCTTTTTTGTTTCTCTGCATTTTTGGAAAGGGTCAGGGACTTTTTTTCATGCAAAATGCAGCGTTTTGCATGTAATAGAATTCAATGGACAAGCATCAAAAACGCAAGTGCACAGTTTTTGATGCGTTTTTGGTGCGTTTTTGATGCGTTTTTGCCTTTTTTTTTTTTTTTTTTTTTAATTTTTTTTTTTTAAGACTGTAAAAAAAAAAAACTGTAAAAAAAAAAAAAAAAAAATGCAAATCGCAGCAAAAACGCAGCAATAACGCTGCTCAAAAACGTGGCAAGCATGAAAAAAAAACCTCCAAAAACGCTCAAAAGCAACATGCATAGGTGTGAATCGAGCCTTAGAATATAAGGATACTGGCAGCTTTAGGCCCCTTTCACACGGGCTGTCTGATCAGGTTCACCTGTCAGTTTTTCAGGCAAACCTGATTGAACCTTGCAGTCTCCCGTATGGAGAGGCAGATGTTAGCGAACACATGTCCCCTCCATCCAATGCTATCCAGTCCGATCCTGCCTGCAAATTCTAGACGGATGGTGGTCCTATTTTGAATCCGTATGGCGGATCGGATAGGAGCAGATGAAAATGGACTGGCGGTCCGTTTCCACCTGATTCCTCATAGAGTAGAGAGCAGGACTGTGTCCGTGTCCGCTCTGCACAGTGAGTGGAGACGGACCTGTCATTCGCCTGCTCTACTAAGGAAGCGGATTCTGCAAAACAAAGGCGCCCGTGTGAAATGGGCCCCAGGGATTTAGCTGTCACGACAGGCAGGTGCAGAAGATGAAAATTACTGACAAATAAGTAGACTGTGCTTAATTTGTCAATATAAATTCTAAATATTCCTGTCTGACTGGAGTTTAACTTTAACCCTAGGTTCACATATGTGCATTTTTGAAGGCCGCGTTTGTGTGGCCTGTTCATTTCAATAGGCTGCCGTGCTTGCGTATTCCGCAGAAAAAGGTGCATTTGAAAAATGCGGCCCGCAGGGAAATCGCATGGTCATTTTGACCATGCGATTTCCCTGCAGTTCCTGCACACGCACTGTGATTTTACATGTAGAATGAATGGCAGCCCTGCACATTTTTACAGAGCAGCGCATTTTCACTGTGTGTGGTTGCCGGTGCGGGAATCGCTGCAACGCACAGGAGTGTCAACCAAGCCTTAAGAGCAATTCCAGGCAACAAATGAAAGTACTTAGTGACCTATTAATGCTATCCTGCAAATGTGAACCAAGCCCCAAAGTGGTTGTTAAGCCACTACAATAAAAACACCCCATGCCCTCTGTATCATAAAATTATGTGCCCCAGTGTCTGTGTTATATAAAAAAAGATGCCGATTTCTACCTTTTATATCAGAGAGCCACCCGGCACTCACGTGACTCCTTGGCTCTCTCCTCAGCCATAGCAGGAGGGGCTGAGAACTCCAGCTGACATCAGCCGGGAGGAGAGTGGAGAGAGAGCCGAGGAGTCACGTGAGCGCTGGGAGATGCTCTGATATAAGGTACAGATCGGCACATAATGTTATGTTGCAGAGGGGATAGGATGTTTTTATTGTAGTTATGATAGCAAAAGGAGGGGAGGGAGCGGGCACAGACACAGAGCAGGGAGGGGAGAGGAGGACAGACCCCAGACTGGGCTGGCAGTTTTGTCCTAGGCTATAAGCCACACGGCAGCCAGGCACACAGCAGCTGCATAGTTTTACAACACAATAAACATGCAGTGCATGTCTTTTTTGTAGTTTTAATGCTGACTAAACTGGGTTAGGGTGCAAAGTACAACAGAGGACACTCCCTGGCTAAAATCGACTCTTCAGGGTAAAACCCCTCTTCAGACTAGTAATTGGTGAACTACAGCTCAGTGGACTCCAATGTAAGAGCAAACCTGAACCAGAAAATTTAGAACAGTCTTTCAAGGACAGTTAACAAGGACAGGATCTATCATAGGGTTGCCATCTGTCCGGGATTCACCTGGACAGTTTGGGTTTGGAACCATGCGTCTGGGTTTCAGACTGCCTGAAACCCAGACACATTATTCAGGGTTGCTGGCTGCAGTTAGAGTCTGTCCTTTACACTCTCTTTCACACTGCCCAAAGCCAGCACTAACAACCCCCCCCCAAACACACACACAGATGGGAGAAGAGAGAGGGCTCGATCGGCACCTCTTACTCCCTCCCCTACCCCTCTTTGTCTGCCCACACTCCATTCCCCGGCGCTGTGCCTCAGAAAAGGAAAGCAGGGTCTGGAAATTTGAAGTCCAGCAGCCTCAGATACATCTGGATGAGAGGTGCTGACTGCCAAGAGGTGAATGAGCTCACCATCCATCCCTGTCTCTGACTGAAGTCTTACCCCTTCTCTCTCCTGCCTCTGAGAGAATACACTAAAGTAAATCAGGGTTCTCAGAGTTCCCCCTTACACCAAAGGGCACAGTATTCCCCCCTACATCAAAGTCCTCTCTGTACACCAGAGTTCTCAGTGTTCTCCCTTAATTCAGGGTTCCCAGAGCATCCCTTATGTTAGAACCCCCAGAGTTCTCCCTTATATCAGAGTCTGCAGAGTCCCCTCTTACAGTGAAAGGGAACTCTGCGAGTTCATATGTAAAAGGGGAACCCTGTGGACTCTAATGTAAAGGGGAACTCTTGTTATTAACTTCATATGATTAGAAATGTTATTTAATAGCAAAATATATGTATAGTTTATACTATAAAAAAAATTGCTGTGTGCCGCTAAAGTGTTTGGGTTTGACTTGAAGAAAAGGTGGCAACCCTAATCTATCACTCTCAGGCCTTTACACTGCCTTTGAAAAAGTATTCATTCTCATGTTACAACCAAAAACGTAAAATGTATTTTATTGGGATTTTATGTGATAGGCCAACAAATAGTGGCACATAATTGTGAAGTGGAAGGAAAATGATAAATGGTTTTTAGAATTTCTTAAAAATAAATATCTGAAAAGTGTGGCATGCATTTGTATTCAGCCTCCTTTACTCTGATACCCCTAACTAAAATCTAGTGGAACCAATTGTCTTCAGAAGCTAATTGGTAAATAGAGTCCACCTGTATGCAATTTAATCTCAATATAAATACAGCTGTTCTGTGAAGCCCTCATAGGTTTGTTAGAGAACCTTAGTGAACAAACAGCACCGTGAAGGCCAAGGTCCACACCAGACAGGTCAGAGATAAAGTTGTGGAGAAGTTTAAGGTAGCGTTAGGTTATAAACAAATATCCCAAGCTTTGAACGTCTCACAGAGCACTGTTCAATCCATTATCTGAAAATGGAAAGAGTATGGCACAAGTGCAAACCTACCAAGACATGGCCGTCCACCTAAACTGACAGGTCGGGCAAGGAAAAACTTTACCAGAGAAGGAGCCAAGAGGCCCATGGTAACTCTGGAGGAGCTGCGGAGATCCACAGCTCAGGTGGGAGAATCTGTCCACAGGACAACTATTAGTCGTGCACTCCACAAATCTGGCCTTTATGGAAGAGTGGTAAGAAGAAAGACATTGTTAAAAGAAAGAATAAGAAGTCCTGTTTGCAGTTTGCAGCACAGCAAACGTGGAAGAAGGTGCTCTGGTAGAGGAAAGCAAAATGTTACTTTTTGGCATAAAAGCAAAACGTTATGTGTGATGGAAAACTAACACTGCACATGACCCTGAACACACCATCCCCACCGGTGGTAGCAGTATTATCTTGTGGGGATGTATTTATTCAGCAGGGACAGGGAAGCTGGTCAGAGTTGATGGGAAGATGGATGGAGCCAAATACTGGGTAATCTTAAAAGAAAACCTGCAAAAGACTTGAGACTGGGGCAGAGGTTCACCTTCCAGCAGGACAACGACCCTAAACATACAGCCAGAGCTACAATGGAATGGTTTAGACTTTAGATCAAAGCATACTCATGTGTTAGAAAGTCCAGACCTATAGTATCTCACAAAAAGTGAGTACACCCCGCACATTTTTGTAAATATTTTATTATATCTTTTCATGTGACAACACTGAAGAAATTACACTTTGCTACAATGTAAAGTAGTGAGTTTACAGCTTGTATAAAATTGAAAATTTGCTGTCCCCTCAAAATAACTCAACACACAGCCATTAATGTCTGAAAAAAAGAATTGTTGCTCTACATAAAGATTGCCTAGGCTATAATAAGATTGTCAAGACCCTGAAACTGAGCTGCAGAACGGTGGCCAAGACCATACAACGGTTTAAGAGGACAGGTTCCACTCAGAACAGGCCTCCCCATGGTTTACCACAGAAGTTGAGTTCACATGCTCAGCATCATATCCAGAGGTTGTCTTTGGGAAATAGATGTATGAGTGCTGCCAGCATTGCTGCAAAGGTTGAAGGGGTGGGGGGGGGTCAGCCTGTCAGTGCTCAGACCATACACTGCATCAAAGCACACACCGCACACTGCATCAAATTGGTCTGCATGGCTGTCATCCCAGAAGGAAGCCTCTTCTAAAGATGGTGCACAAGAAATCCTGCAAACAGTTTGCTGAAGACAAGCAGACCACTTAAAGCGGATCTTCACTCATTTTCTAAACTTCAGCTCCGTGGCTTCTAAATATAGCACCAAGTGCTATATGGACCTTTATTTATTTTTTTTCCTACCTTATGATATGTGGCCCGGCCTGTGTTCGGTCCCTGCGGCTGTGGGCGGGGACTTTGTGGGTATTTTCATAATTCCCGCTGATCGCCGCACTGTCTCCTGGGATCTCATGTCATTCATCCCAGGAGTCAGTGCGGAGAGCCGCCATGAAATCTCGCTTGATTTCAACCGACGGCACTGTTGACAGCGCTCCGATTTGTGTTTACTGCGCATGCGCGAGATCGAGGATAGAACGGGCGGTGCATGCTGGTTGATCAGCAGCACCGTATCCCGGAAGAGGATGCCTTTGGGCTTCACATGCCTACAGGCAAGATGACAACCATCAAAAGGAAAATATGTAACTTTTTTTTATCTGAGAAAACAGAGCAGTAAGCTCTAAAAACGGAACCAGTAAGTTAGATGTTTAAATATATCAAACATTGTCATTTTGCCATAAAAAAAAAAATTTTTAAGGACCGAGCCTCTTTTTCAGATTTGGTGTTTACAAGTTAAAAACAAGTTTTTTTTTTTTTTTTTGCTAGAAAATTACTTAGAACCCCCAAACATTATACATTTTTTTTCCTAACACCCTAGAGAATAAAATGGCGGTCACTGCAATACTTTCTGTCACACCGTATTTGCGCAGAGGTCTTACAAGCGCACTTTTTTTTTGGAAAAAAAATCACTTTTTTGAATAGAAAAATAAGACAACAGTAAAGTTAGCAAATCCGCTGCAGAGATCACCATTATTGTAAACACAACTGCCGTCCGAAAAGATGGATACCTCGGTTGTGGCAGCAGCTGGTGCCATTACCGAGATATCCATCTTTAAACTGCCGACGTATATGTACAGGAGCCGGTCGGCAAGTGGTTAAGGACATGGATTACTGGAACCTTGTCCAGTGGTCTGAGACAAAGATAAACTTATTTGGTTCAGATGGTGTCAAGCGTGTGTGGCGGCAACCAGGTGAGGAGTACAAAGACAAGTGTCTTTCCTACAGTCAAGCGTGGTGGTGGGAGTGTCATGGTCTGGGGCTGCATGAGTGCTGCCGGCACTGGGGAGCTACAGTTCATTGAGGGAACCATGAATGCCAACATGTACTGTGACATACTGAAGCAGAGCATGATACCCTCTCTTAGGAGACTGGGCCACAGGGCAGTATTCCAAAAAGATAACGACCCCAAACACACCTCCAAGATGACCACTGCCTTGCTAAAGAAGCTGAGGGTAAAGGTGATGGACTAGCCAAGCATGTCTTCAGACCTAAACCCTATTGAGCATCTGTGGGGCATCCTCAAACGGAAGGTGGAGGAGTGCAAGGTCTCTAACATCCACCAGCTCCATGATGTCGTCATGGAGGCATATAAAAGGACAGTGGCAACCTGTGAAGCTCTGGTGAACTTCATGGCCAAGAGGTTTAAGGCAGTGCTGTAAAATAATGGTGGCCACACAAAATATTGACACTTTGGGCCCAATATGGACATTGTCACTTAGGGGTGTACTCACTTTTGTTGCCAGCGGTTTAGACATTAATGGCTGTGTGTTGAGTTATTTTGAAGGACCAGCACATTTACACTGTTATACAAGCTGTACGCTCATTACTTTACATTGTAGCAAAGTGTCATTTCTTCAATTTAATACTGTAAATCCAATTGAGAATCTGTGGCAAGACCTGACAATTGCTGTTCACAGATGCTCTCCATCCAATCTGACAGAGCTTGAGCTATTTTGCAAAAAAGAATGGGTAAAAATTTCACTCTCTAGATGTGCAAAGCTGGCAGAAACATACCCTAAAGACTTGCAGCTGTAATTGCAGCGAAAGGTGGTTTTACAACGTATTGACTTTGTAAAGAAATGTGAAAACCATTTATTTTCCTTCCACTTCACAATTATGTGCTACTTTGTGTTAGTTTATCACATAAAATCCCAATAAAATACATTTACGTTTTTGGTTGTAACAAGACAAAATGTGGAAAATTTCAAGGGGTATGAATACTTTTTCAAGGCACTGTATTTACTTTGAAACAACAAACAAACAAGAGAGGGGGCACAGCCCTAGTGCAATATCCGACAAATTTTAATAAATGTATGATGAGTACTGCTCACAAACATATGAGTTTGAAGCACTCATCAAGCCACACCTCTATGGCTTAGTGTTTCCAGACTGAATAGTCACCAGAGCATAGGGGGACCACTCCTTCTTCTTTTTTTTTTTTTTTTTTTTTTTTTTTTTAAAACAACATTCTTTTTTTTAAATTTAGTGTAAATATGATATCTGAGGTCTTTTTGACCCTAGATCTCATATTTAAGAGGTTCTGTCATGCTTTCTTTCTACTGCAAGGGATGTTTATGTTGAAGGAATAAAAGTGACTTTTTTTTTTTTTAAAAGAACAGTGTAAAAATAAAAAGTAAAATAAATAAGAAAAAAAAAAATTTAACGGGCCCCATCCCGCCGAGCTCGCGTGCAGAAGCAAACGCATACGTGAGTAGTGCCCACATATGAAAACTGTGTCCAAAGCACACATGTGAGGTATTACAGCGATTGTTAGAGCGAGAGCAATAATTCTAGCCCTAGACATCCTCTGTAACTCAAAACATGCAACCTGTAGAATTTTTTTAAACATCGCCTATGGAGACTTTTAAGGGTAAAAGTTTGTCGGGTCATCCCGCTGTGCTGGATGCAGACACAGCCGCCAAGTGTGGCCGTCTGGCTGAAAAAGGTAGCCGATATCAATGCAATGGAGGACCTGGTGGCCACGGATAGGGGTCTCCAAGAGACATTTAAAAAATAATTGTGTTATTGGCACGAGTTTGTTTTTTCTGAGGAGCATGCAGAGTTGGTGACTTAACTCTGCTGAGAGATGGGTCTTGAGGAAAGGCTCCCCGCATGAGGTTTGCGATACTGGCTAGAGTTTGCCAGGAAGGGAGGGGGGATGAGTCATAGGAGGGCCAATGAGAGCTGCAGAGCTGGAGGTGTGCCTCTGTCTGTGTATATCCGGGAAGTGAACAGGCAGCAGCTTCATCTGCCCACAGTTAAAATGGATGCAGCCAGACTCGGTGGAGGGAGATTTCTGCAGCATATTTGGCAAGTACAGAATCACAGTATATATAAAATATGCAAAGTGGTTGGAGGGAAGCTGCAGAATGACAGATGTTTTTATTACAAAGTATGTGAGCAAATTGCAGATCCTCTTTAAGGAAATACCCCCCCCCCCCCCCAAGCACACAGAAGGTGATTAACAGCCTCTGCATGTTTTCCTATGGGACTGTGCAGAGGGGATTGTGTCCACTCCCTCCACTCAGGTCTCAGATTACACTCAGCTGTGTGCTCTATACTGTGCAATGTGTGGCATCAGATTCCCACCCCCTGCCCTCTGGAGATGGGGAAAAAGCCTTTGATCTGTGTGTTTGTGTAGACTGTAGAGAAGAACGGGCAGCAGATGAACAGGTACAACGTATGCAGGAGAATATTTTTCATCTCTGTGTATCACCAGAAGTTAGTCACTGCAGTGGGTATATTGAAGGGTTTACAACCACTTTAACTGATCTTAGGGGAAGGTGGAAGCTATCAGCTGACCTACTATTGTTCCACAAAATGCAAGGCTCTAGAGGTGTCAGCTATGACCAAAGGTACATATGCTATTAAGATGTGAATATACAAATGTGACAATTGTTTAGGAAAAATATTATTGCAGCAGATTGTATCTATGTATGTGATTTCCACAGTTATCCCACACCATACAAGGTCTTTATTTAATCAGCTGTGTTATTAAGTGCATGTTGTTCCTGTCCAGAAATCATAGTCCAGAACAATTGGCTCTTTGATATGTACATAATTACCTGTGATGTTGTCCTTCTGGCACATATTAGTAGATGCTGCTGGTGTCAATATATTACACGGCACCCAGGCTTTTCTCTTTGATATAGGATCCTTCACTAACCTAAAAACAATAAAAGAACAACTTTCTGTAGACCCGTCAGTAAATAGTCACTGTAAATTATGACAAAAATAAACGAACATGTTCTCTACTGATGTCTTGCATCACCTTCTTAAGGAATGTAGAGTGGTTTATATATTTAAATATACTCATATATTTTTTCCTTAAAGTGGTTCAAAACCATCGTTTTTTTTATTATCAGTAAAATAATAAACATGTTATACTTACCTGTTGTGTGCAGTGCTTACGCACCGAGCATCACCGATTCTCTTCTTCTCGGGTCCCCCGTCGGCGCTCCAGACCCCTGCTCTTCGGCAGGTGCTCCTATGGAAAGCTGCTTTCCATGGAGGCACCCGTTCGTGCTTGCTCCCGAGTCCCGCAGCTGAGTCCATTGACACACACAGCGGGACTTGGCCCTGCTCCCCCGCATCACAGCATTTGATTGACAGCAGCGGGAGCCAATGGACATGCACATCGCTGCATCGGATCGGGCTCAGGTAAGAAAAAAGGGGGGGGTCTGGGGGGGAGCTGCAGCACAGAAGGTTTTTCACCTTAATGCATAGAATGCATTAAGATGGAAAACCTTAAGGCTTTAGAACCACTTTCATTTGTATGGTCAGGACAAAAAAAAAAAGGAAAAATATGATATAGTATATTTGAATACTATGCAGGCCTCTGTATTTTTCTGTTGAAAAAAGCCTGCTGTTTACAGAGCATGATAGCTCAAGTTGATTATCAGGCCTCATGCACACAAGGTGTTTTTATTCTCTTCTGAAAACCTTTTACTACCGGCAGGAAAAAGCAGCTTAAAGTGCACCTACAGCTGTGTATTGGACTCGCATCTAGGTGCATCAAGAGTTTGAGCGTTAATGGATATCTTTGGCCAGAATATTAATTTATTCTGACCATTGGATTGCAATAAAACCCAAAACGCTAGATATGTTTAGCTGTGTCTTATGTTTTTTCTGCTCGTCTCTCCTCTCCACGCTCTGGTGATATTTTTTTTTTTTTAGTCTGTATACGCTCCTCTTCTAAAAAGCCTGTGAGTGGACACATAGGCTAACATAGAGGTGCTTTTACAGGCTGAAAAGAACACGCTAAACGACCATAAAAGTACATTTTTTAAGCTCAGTGTGCATGATCCCTTACTCATCTTTTATTGGATGGATATATCTGAGGTTTCAAAGTAAAATACAGACAAAGCAAGCCACGAAGCAGGCAGCTACTGCAGTGTTACCTCTTTAGTTGACCCATAGTACTCTGGGAATCCTTTGTCATAAATTATATGTTTATTTGTAAACCAAAGACGTGCATATATTGTCAAAGAGACAGAGTATATACATGACATCATAAAACAGCTCTACAGCCACTTGGTCATTAAGGAGGGATCCAGCTGCTATCTTTAATGTGGACTACACCTCTTGTTTTTTAGATTTGTGATAAGAATACTATGCTTTATTTTGGACCTTATCAAGGAGTCTCAAAAAATGATATCTGTGAAAAGAATAATCACATAAAATCAATTTATAAGTTTGAGTACAAATATTTCTGTAACAGGTAACATTTTTACAACCTTGTAGCTATATTTTCATGGACCACCGCTGCAAAAGCACAAATACATGAGACATGCTTGAAGCTGCACATGTGTTCGCTGTCTTAGAACTCCAATCCTGGAGGTCAGATAATGGATGACTCCAATGATGGATCAGAGCCTTAACTGAGGCAGGTAAACTGAGAAATGAGAGGTTCCCTTTAGAATGAAACCTTACGAATCTGCACTCTATTTGGTCTTTAAGACTTAATAATAGTCTTTGTACATAGAAACCAGAGAGAGAAAAAAGTGGAGATGTTGCAAATAGCAACTAACCAGACAACTTTCAATGTATTATCTGCCCTAGATGTAACATCTGACTGGTTACTAAGGGATAAATATGCAGTTTCCATTTTCTGCTTTTTATGGAAGGCCCACTGTGTTGTTGCTGCATGTATATTGGGGATCAGCAGGATGTAGTACACTCGTAAATATATAAGCACGCAGCAACTGTATTTGTCCTTTCACTGTGTAGACCAGTCAAACAATGCATGCTTAAGGTTAGATGACTGCACATGTATCTGCCTTACTAATAACGAATTGTTGTACTTAAAGCAGAGTTCCACCCAGAAATGGAACTTCCGCTCATCCGGTAACCCCCCTCCGTACTCACATTTGGTACCTTTCAGGGGGGAGCAGATACCTGTATAATCCAGGTATTTGCTCCCACTTCTGACGAAAGATCGCCGCAGTATCTGTGGCGATCTACGCAATGTCCGGCCCCTTCTCCATTACCCCCGCTGTCTTCTGGGAGACACACAGGTCCCACAAGACAGCAAGGACCAGTCAGAATGTGCAGTGCGACTTGCCCATGAGCAGTAGGGAAACAGGCTGTGAAGCCACAAGGCTTCACTTTCTGATTCTCTTACTTAAGATGCTGGCACCTCCACCCAGAGCCGAGGGACGGGTCGGCTTCGAGTGAGGACATTGCGGGTGTCCTGGACAGGTAAGTGTCCTTATTTTAAAAGTCAGCAGCTGCAGTATTTGTAGCTGCTGACTTAATTGTT
Organism: Aquarana catesbeiana; assembly: GCF_042186555.1. NCBI lineage: Eukaryota > Metazoa > Chordata > Amphibia > Anura > Ranidae > Aquarana > Aquarana catesbeiana. Next base: position 240,704,323 of record NC_133327.1, read on the forward strand.
TTTTTTTGCAGGCGGAACCTCGCTTTAAGCTTTCTTCTTTCGTTTAATTCTTTTGTTAAAAAATAAAATGTACTGAAAAAAAACACTGTTGACTTCTCTTTTGAAAAAATGCAAGTTGCCTGGTTGTCATGGTAATGTAATAGTGTAAATAAGTATGTAGATTGCAACTTATGACTTTGTGCCATGTTTGCATATTTTGTTCTGAGTAATTCAAATATTGAACCTAAAAATAGGCATTTAGCATTTTTAGAGGAAGGTTATGGCTGCCTTTATATATATTTTTTTTTTAAACAGATTTGATTTATTTTTTTTGGATTCTATTAGGGAGATCTCTGTGTTTGGTTACTTTTGGGAATTCTATTAGAAAGATCTCTGCATTTGAGTTCCTGGGTTTGCACACATGCTTTGGTCATTATGAAGTCTTCTCCTGCTACCTGTTGAATATTTTATTTATTTTATATTATAAAGAATGCAGTAATATAGTAGCTAGGATAGCTTGTCTATCAGTAGCTGGCATATGCAAAGGTGGATGGGGACATCCAAAGCACCAAGGTAGATAAGAACAGTTGGAAATTAAGGCAGTGGAGTCCTCACTGTTGAATTCCCCTAGACAAAAGAAACCAGGAGCTGACTAAACCCAAAAAGCTTCATCTATATACATCCCATAATATGTTTAGGTAGATGGACCCTTTAAGATTTTTGTTCAAAGCTGCACTAAAAAAGGATTTAAGGTTTTTTTTTAAATGTGGGAATTACATTGGCGTGTTGGCTCTACACACCAAACAAAATTGACGTACTTTTTTTCCCACAAATAGAGCTTTCTTTTGGTGGCATTTGATCACCTCTGTGGTTTTTATTTTTTGCACTATAAACAAAAAAAGAGCGTCAATTTTGAAAAAAAAGCAATATTTTTTACTTTTTGCTATAATAAATATCCCCCAAAAAATATATAAAAAAACAAATTTCTTTCTCAGTTTAGGCCGATATGTATTCTTCTACATATTTTTGGTAAAAAAACCCCGCAATAAGCGTATATTGATTGGTTTGCGCAAAAGTTATAGCATCTACAAAATAGGGGATAGATTTATGGCATTTTTATGATCATTTTTTTCTATTAGTAATGGCAGCGATCTGTGATTTTTATCATGACTGCGACATTGCGGCGGACACATCGGACACTATTTTGGGATCAGTGACATATATACAGTGATCAGTGCTAATAAAATGCACTGATTACTGTGTAAATGACACTGGCAGAGAAGGGGTTAAACACTAGGGGTCGATCAAGGGGTTAAGCGTGTTCTAGGGAGTGATTCTAACTGTGGGTGGGGGATGGGCTCACTACAACATGACAGAGATCACTGCTCCTGATGACAGGGAGCAGTAGATCCCTGTCATGTTGCTAGGCAGAACAGGGAAATGCCTTATTTACATAGGCATCTCCCCGTTCTGCCGCTCTGTGTCACGATTGCGGGCCCCCGGCAGACATAGAGTCCGCGGGACCCGCGGGCACGTTCACGGATCACGCGGCAGGCGTGTGAGCGCCAACTAAGCCACGTCTTAAAGGGGACATACAGGTACGCCCATTTGCCCAGCCGTGCCATTGTGCCGACGTACATCGCTGTGCGCTGGTCGGCAAGTGGTTAAGGATTATAGCAGCTTGAATTAAAGCAGGGGTTCCCAACCTTTTAAGGAGCGAGGGCCACTTTAGCGACTTGGTAACCGGTCGCGGGCCACAATGAGTGGAGCAGACAGATGGCTTGTCCGTGTCCACATATGCAGAGCAGAGCATATGCAGAGCAGACACAGACACTCTATGGGCCCTCTGATCTGATCCGCCTAGACAGAAGGGGACACAAGTCCGTTTACATCTGCCGCTCTATAGAGGTGAATGGAGGGTCTGATTGGGTTCACCTATGGAAAAAATGGACAGGTGAACCCCGATCGGACGGATCGTGTGAAAGGGGCCTTATGCCGCGTACACACGATTTGGAAATTCGGCCAGCAAAAGACCGATGAGAGCTTTTGGTCGGAAAATGCAACCGTGTGTATGCTCCATCGGACTTTTGCTGGCCGAATTACAGCCAGCAAAAGATTGAGAGCATGTTCTCAATTTTTCGGTCGGAAAAAGTTCCTATCCGAAAATGCGATCGTCTGTAGCAATTCCGACGCGCAAAATTCCTATGCATGCTCGGAAGCATTGAACTTCATTTTCTTGGCTTGTCTGAGTGTTGTACGTCACCACGTTCTTGACGGTCGAAAGTTCAGCGAACTTTTGTGTGACCGTGTGTATGCAAGGCAAGCTTGAGCGGAATCCCATCGGAAAAACAATCATATCTTTTTCTGACCAAAATCCCGATCATGTGTACGTGGCATAAGGCTGCTTTTACACTGATGCACTGCGATTTATCTGCACCTCAACTGACCTTAATCTTCACTTCTTCCTCAGGATTCCTGCAGGTATCGCTGGCTGCTGCTGTCTCCCAGGCAGATATGGCTGGTGGGTACTGCTAGCTGGTATAGCTGGCGGGTACTACTGGCGGGGTCTGCTAGCTGGTACTGCTGGCTGGTACTGCTGGTGGGTACTACTGGCGGGTACTGGTTCCCAGCCCACCATCCCTGAGCATCAGTGTGACAGGAGCTGGTGCTAGAGGAAGCATGCGGCTGCAGTAGAGAGCAGAGCCGAAGCTTCCTGTATCGCTCCTGTCACAGGCGGAGCACATTTGGTATCACTCCACCTGTGGAAGGAGTCAGCTCTATACAGGAAGCATCGGTTCGGCATCATGCTCAGGGATGGAGGGTTGGGAACCCCCAATCTGGGCTTGCTGACCCGCCATCCCAGAGCTGGAGGTGGCAGGCCACATCAGAGGGCACCACTAGCCACATGTGGCCCACGGGCCAGTGGTTGGGAACCCCAGAATGAAAGTGTTACTAAACCCAGGACCCTGCATTCACTATATCTGGTCTCCCACAGTGCATAGAACATGGAAATGCAATTATTTTAGTAAATATAAACTGCTAAATACCTTTTTTTTTTTTTTTTTTTATCAGCAGCATATAGCAGTCTTGTGACTTGTATCAGTGTCTGTCTAAAGCTTGTAGGAGGAGTTTTCATTTTCCCCTGATCTTCTGTCTGGGCAGTGCTGATTGGCCCTGTGCTGATCACATGCACTCTCCCAAGAAAAAAAAAACGCTCTAGCAATACACACCAAACTGAGCATGTTTTACAGTAATCCACCCCCACAACTGACTGCTGCACATTACTGTATAACTCACCACTGTCCATTCTCTCCGCACTGTATGAAATATACTACATCCCCTTCTTTGAGGGAAAACGTGCTAGGTGAACATGTTTCAAAACTGCTTCCCACTGAGAAAAGTTTTGACCCCTGAAACCGTAAAATAAACAAGAATAAATTTGTTGGATGGGCAATGCAAAAAAATAAAAAATAAATAAAAAAAATAAAAAATAAAAAACATTTCTCTAAAAAGAAAAGTACATTTTGGCTTTGAAAATAGAGTACAAAATAATTATTACTTTCAAATTATTGGTTTCTTCTTCAATATCAGAAGAGTTTGAAAGTTCATCATTGCTGGATGGAATAGCAGAAAAATCCTCATATGTTTCTAAGGAATTCAGATGTCTTGGCCAACCTTTAAGAAGATAAAGAAAATATAAGATACATTTCCTGTGAAAACCATAGCATAGGTTTTGCTCATAATGTGATTTTGGATAAGATTACAATCATGTTAAAAAGACTTCTGATAGAAACTTTTAAATCTGGTAAAATGAGGAAACTGAGGAAATGTGGACATTTGTTTTAGCAAGTATGCCTTCAAAGACTGTAACATGCTCTGTAAATGCCACGTGATGTACACTGAAATAGCTATTCACAGTCTTAAGCTGGGTATACACTAATGGAAATTTTGTTCAATGTTTTTCGTTGTAAGAACATTCGTTTTTTTTAATCATGGTCAAATCGAGGTTTGCTTTCGACAGTGAGGAAAAAAAAGGAGCAGGATGGAAAATTTTCCTATTACAAATTTCCAATAGTGTATGTGGTTTTCATTTGGTAAGGTTCATTCATTCCGAAATTGAATGTTGAAAGCAAACAAAACCTTTAACTATTTTCAAACGAGGTCCAAATGTTCTGAGAACTTTCCTACAAATTTTAGTTTGAAATTCGAATGCCCCGTACACACGATCAGACATTCCGACAACAAAATCCATGGATTTTTACAGACGGATGTTGGCTCAAACTTGTCTTGCATACACACGGTCACACAAATCTTGTCGGAAATTCTGAACGTCAAGAACGCGGTGATGTAAGTTCAATAGCCAGTGCGGCTCTTCTGCTTGATTCTGAGCATGCATGGAACTTTGTGCGTCGGAATTGTGTACACCCGATCAGAATTTACGACAACGGATTTTGTTGTCGGAAAATTTGAGATCCAGATCTCAAATTTTGTGTGACGGAAATTCTGATGGAAAATGTCTGGAGCTTACACACGGTCGGAATTTCCGACAACAAGCTCCAATCGAACGTTTTCCGTCGGAAAATCCGACCGTGTGTACGGGGCATAATAGTGTATACCCAGCTTAACTTGTGTGTGTATATATATATATATATATATATATATATATATGAAATCATTTAAGTACACAATGGCATTACATCTATGGAGGAATGCTTCTCTAATCAGGACATGCAAGTAATTGAAAGACGTATGCGCCTAATGCCCAGTTTCCATTTCCCTTTAATGCCCGTACACACGATCAGAAAATCGTACAAAAAATACTATAATAATAAAGTACAATTGCCATTTGAAAATACGATACATTACATCATTTCCGAACTTTTATTCTGTGGTATGAGAATTTTAGTAACTTCATTAACCTCTTCTTTCTCTAAATGAGACTAGTGTGCAAAAAAAAAAGGGCAATCATTCATCTAATAATCTCATTGTGTGTAACCCAAATTTTCAGTTAGGCCTTCAAAAGCCAATCTCCAGGCATAACGGTAAATACACAGCTAAAATGCCTAACAAAACATTTGTAATTTTTGCAGCCTTGTGATCCAAGCACCCTTACCAGCCACAGCTCACACCTCAAATTACACAAATTACACTGTAGCAGCACCACAGCTTCATTAAGAAACTGCTACCCTGAGTTGAGAACGAAAGAGCAGCAGCACACTGATGAGATTTTCCTTCTGTTCCCTCCCCTGTAAAAATATTTTGTTTCAGCACCTAACTGGCTGCTAGTGCTGCCCCTCCCTCCACCAGTATTGCTGTAGAGGTGATTAAAGGTTGTTGATATTTAAAATAATTATAGCTATTTCCACTAGTTGCATAGTTTTTTTTAAATTACCACAAATCTTTATTATTGATGTTTTTATGTCTGCCTGGAATTCAACTTTAAGGCTGGGTTCACACTGGTGCGACACGACTGCCGTCCTACTTTGGATCCGACTTTGCCCTGCGACATGAAGCCGGCATGTGTCCGACTTTCAATGAACGGGGATCCGACTTGGATCCCCGCCAATGCCCGGCACTGTGTTTGGTATGAATCTTTAGGGGGAACTCCGCGCCAAATTTTAAATAAAAAACCGGCATGGGTTCCCCCTCCAAGAGCATACCAGGCCCTTGGGTCTGGTATGGACCTTGAGGGGAACCCCCTACGCCGATAAAAACGGCGTGGGGGTCCCCCCCAATCCATACCAGACCCTTATCCGAGCACGCAGCCCGGCCGGACAGGAATGGGGGTGGGGACGAGCGAGCGCCCCCCCCCCTCCTGAACCGTACCAGGCCGCATGCCCTCAACATGGGGGGTTGGAGCCTTGGGGGAGGGGGCGCGCTGCGGCCCCCCACCCCAAAGCACCTTGTCCCCATGTTGATGAGGACAAGGGCCTCTTCCCGACAACCCTGGCCGTTGGTTGTCGGGGTCTGCGGGCGGGGACTTATCGGAATCCGGGAGCCCCCTTTAATAAGGGGGCCCCCAGATCCCGGCCCCCCACCCTATGTGAATGAGTATGGGGTACAGCGTACCCCTACCCATTCACCTAGGAAAAAAGTGTCAATTTAAAAAAAAAACACTACACAGATTTTTAAAGCATTTTATTAGACAGCTCCGGGGGTCTTCTTCCGACTTCGGGGGTCTCTCCGGTTCTTCTCCACGCTCTCCGGATCTTCTGCCGGGCTCCTCCGCTCTCTTCTGCTCTTTTGCCGCTCTTTTGCTAAAGCGGAGGAGCCTGGTCTTCAATCTTCTGCCTTCTGCCCTCTTCTCCTGATGTTGACACGACGCTCTCTGGGGCTAGAATGCTCTCTGTGCGCTCTGCTCTGACTTATATAGGCGGTGACCCCGCCCCCTTATGCCGTCACAGTCCCTGGGCATGCTGGGACTATGACGGCATAAGGGGGCGTGGTCATCGGGTGATGATCACGCCCCCTAAAACGTCACAGTCCCAGCATGCCCAGGGACTGTGACGGCATAAGGGGGCGGGGTCACCGCCTATATAAGTCAGAGCAGAGCGCACAGAGAGCATTCTAGCCCCAGAGAGCGTCGTGTCAACATCAGGAGAAGAGGGCAGAAGGCAGAAGATTGAAGACCAGGCTCCTCCGCTTTAGCAAAAGAGCGGCAAAAGAGCAGAAGAGAGCGGAGGAGCCCGGCAGAAGATCCGGAGAGCGTGGAGAAGAACCGGAGAGACCCCCGAAGTCGGAAGAAGACCCCCGGAGCTGTCTAATAAAATGCTTTAAAAATCTGTGTAGTGTTTTTTTTTAAATTGACACTTTTTTCCTAGGTGAATGGGTAGGGGTACGCTGTACCCCATACTCATTCACATAGGGTGGGGGGCCGGGATCTGGGGGCTCCCTTATTAAAGGGGGCTCCCGGATTCCGATAAGCCCCCCGCCCGCAGACCCCGACAACCAACGGCCAGGGTTGTCGGGAAGAGGCCCTTGTCCTCATCAACATGGGGACAAGGTGCTTTGGGGTGGGGGGGCCACACTGCGCCCCCCATGCCCCAAAGCACCCCCCCATGTTGAGGGCATGCGGCCTGGTACGGTCCAGGAGGGGGGGGGCCGCCAGCTCGTCCCCACCCCCATTCCTGACCGGCTGGGCTGCGTGCTCGGATAAGGGTCTGGTATGGATCTTAGGGGGGACCCCACGCCGATTTTTTTTGGCGTAGGGGGTTCCCCTTAGATCCATACCAGACCTAAGGGCCTGGTATGCTCTTGGAGGGGGAACCTATGCCGGATTTTTATTTAAAATTTGGCGCAGAGTTCCCCCTCAAGATCATCTGAGCACAAGTCGCGTGCCGAAGTCGGATCACGCAAGACGGCAATCCGACTTTGATCCGACTTCAATGATAGTCAATAGGCTGAAGTAGGATCAAAGTCGGACCAAAGTAGTACAGGGAGCATTTCTAAAGTCGGAACGACTTGTGTCGGACCAGTTAGGACGGCTCCCATAGGGAAACATTAAATTTCACACGTCATGCGACATGAGCTCCCAATGTCGGAGCGTTTGTCGGACCAGTGTGAACCCAGCCTAATACTTTCTAACATCTCCCCTGTGAACATTATTGAATCAGCTTGCTATTCCATTGTATTATTACATTGCTATCTAACCACTCATATCAGCGGCATGTATATTTAGAATAAAATGTATTCTTGTTTCAAAATCTAGATGTCGTTACAAAAAGTACAAAATGTACCTAAACACATTTTATATTATACTGTATGTATGAAAAAAACATATAGTATGAATGATCACTTTGCTGACTGAGAGGAGACATAATGATATTCAAGAATACTGAAGTAGATGGGGAAAAAAAGCTAAAGCCATACTGTATATATAGTTATACAGTGCCTTGCAAATGTATTCGCCCCCTTGGCATTTTTCGTGTTTTGTTGCCTCACAACCTGGAATTAAAATGGATTGTTTGAGGATTTGCATCATTTAATTTACAGAACATGCCCACAACTTTGAAGATTTTTTTTTTATTGTGAAGCAAACAACAAATAGGACAAAAATAACAGAAAAAGTCAATGTACGTAACTATTCACCCCCCCCCCCCCAAAGTCAATACTTTGTAGAGCCACCTTTTGGGGCTATCACAGCTCCAAGTCGCTTTGGATAAGTCTCTATGAGCTTGCCACATCTTACCACTGGGATTTTTGCCCATTCCTCCTTGCAAAACTGCTCCAGCTCCTTCAAGTTTGATGGTTTGCGCTTGTGAATAGCAATCTTTAAGTCTGACCACAGATTTTCTATTGGATTGAGGTCTGGGCTTTGATTAGGCCATTCCAACACATTTACATGTTTCCTCTTAAACCACTCAAGTGTTGCTTTAGCAGTGTGTTTGGGGTCATTGTCCTGCTGGAAGGTGAACCTCCGTCCTAGCCTCAAATCACACAGAGTGGTTCAGGTTTTGCTCAAGGATATCCCTGTGTTTAGCACCATCCATCTTTCCCTCAACACAGTTTCCCAGTCCCGACTGCTGAAAAACATCCCCACAGCATGATGCTGCCACCACAATGTTTCACTGTGGGGATGGTGTTCTTTGGGTGATGTGATGTGTTGGGTTTGCACCAGACATAGCGTTTTCTTTGATGGCCAAAAAGTTCAATTTTAGTTTCATCAGACCAGAGCACCTTCCTCTATACCAGTGGTTCTCAACTCCAGTCCTCAGGACCCACCAACAGGCCAGGTTTGCAAGATAGCTGAAATACATCACAGGTGATATCACTTGCTGCTCAGTGATTGCAGTATTCTAGTCTGCAATTCCCCAAGGTAATATTTAAAATCTGGCCTGTTGGTGGGTCCCGAGGACTGGAGTTGAGAACCACTGCTCTATACATTTTGGGAGTCTCCCACATGCCTTTTCTCAAACTCAAAACCTGCCATTTTATTTTTTACTGAAAGTAATGGCTTTCTTCTGGCCACTGCCATAAAACTCAACTCTATGGAGCGTACGGCTTATTGTCGTCCTATGTACAGATACTCCAGTCTCTGCTGTGGAACTCTGCAGCTCCTCCAGTGTTACCTTAGGTCTCTGTGCTACCTCTCTTATTAATGCCCTCCTTGCCCGGTCCGTGAGTTTTGGTGTGCTGGCGTCTCTTGGCAGGTTTGCTGTTGTGCCATGTTCTTTCCATTTGGTTATGACAGATTTGATGGTGCTGCTAGGAATCATCAAAGATTTGGATATTTTTTTATAACCTATCCCTGACTTGTACTTCTCAACAACATTGTCCCTTACTTGTTTGGAGAGTTCCTTGGTCTTCATGGCAGTGTTTGGTTAGTGGTGCCTCTTGCTTAGGTGTTGCAGCCTCTGGGGCCTTTCAAAAAGGTGTGTATATGTAATGACAGGTCATGTGAGACTTACATTGCACACAGGTGAACCTCATTTCACTAATTATGTGACTTCTGAAGGTAATTGGTTGCACCAGAGCTTTTTATGGGCTTCATAACAAAGGGGATGAATACATACGCACATGCCAATTATCAGTTTTTTATTTCTGAAAAATATTTTTATGTATATATTTTTCAAATTTTACTTCACCAACTTATTCTATTGTGTCCTGATCCATCACATATAATTCAGATTAAAAAAACATTGAACCAATGGTTGTAATGTAACAAAATAGGTAAAAAGCCAAGGGGGGTGAATACTTTTGCAAGTCACTGGAAGTTGTCTAAAGGTACACACCCATAGGATGACTTCAAAGGCACACCTTTTTATAATAGCAGTGTAATTACAAATGTGCATATTAGACACAGAAAACTAGCACAGTCATTAAAAAATGTAAAAGCATGCACTAATGTTTGCAGACATTTGAGATTATACATGCGACAATTACTTCAGTTGGCAACATAATTTCACGGTCAAGGTGTACAGTTACATTGTATAAAGTGTATTGTCCATAAGATGCGTGTTCCACTCTAAAGACCACCACAATGATTTGAGCAAGGTTGGATATTCAAGCGCAATAGGAACTCCTTTATGCATATAGATTTCCGCTTGGTTGAACAAATGAAATCGTTAGCTTCCCCCATCCACACTAAACAGCCTGGATGGATGAATCTCCCCTGCAGGTTATTGCATTCTGACAGCCGGCACCCACAGCTAATTGGATACAGTTACTGTTCAGCTGGCTTCTCAATCCAAGTTTGTCGAGCTAGGTAGTGTTGGCAGAGCCACGCAAGGATGCAAGAAACCAATTTCTGTTGAGTTACAAGAATTGGATGAAATTCGAGGAATGTACAGAATGTATGGCGAGCTTTAGGCAGGTATTTAGGTCCCTAAGCATAATTAGCCACCCATAAGCCTATAGCATACATGTATAGATTTCTTTCATTGCCTTGGTTATCAATGTCTGCTGGTGACCTACTAAAAACATACTATCGGGGGGAATGTTATCTAAAAGACTTGGTCACTTTAAGTGAAATAGCGAAAACTCATGTTTTCGCAGATCTGCTATAAACTGTAAATTTCTGTATACTGTATGTGCTATAAGCTGTAGATTTACAAAATGATTGCTTACAAAAGTAACTGTAATAAAAGACCTGCTAAGCAACTGAAAATGTAGAAATAATATTATATTATTGGCAAAATATATGCTGTTGCTCTATAGTTGCTTACAACGAAAAAACAAATGTTAGGAAAAAATGTTTTAAATTGTGACTATGAACGAAAAAGATATTAAAGAGAATAAAAATTAGAATAGGAAAAAAGTATGACACAGGAGCAAAGTAAACTAATATTGGACTGGAAACTTGTCAGAGTGAGACAAAACACAGGATGAGTAGGCAGTACTGTCAATGCTAATCATGAAAACGAAAGAAAGCTTGATTATGTAGAAAACTGGTGAAATAGAGTGCCCTGAAAAAGTATTCATACCCCTTGAAATTTTCCACATGTTGTCATGTTACAACCAAAAACATAAATGTATTTTATTGTGATTTTATGTGATAAACCAACACAAAGTGGCACATAATTGTGAAGTGAAAGGAAAATTTTATAAATGGTTTTCAACATTTTTTAGAATACTTTGTAAAACCACCTTTCACTGCAATTACAGATATAACTCTTTTTGGGGATGTCTCTACCAGCTTTGCACATCTAGAGAGTGACATTTTTGCCCATTCTTCTTTGCAAAATAGCTCAAGCTCTGTCAGATTGGATGAATAGTGTCTGTGAACAGCAATTTTCGAGTCTTGCCACAGATTCTCAATTGGAATTAGGTCTGGGCTTTGACTGGGTCTTTCTAACCAGGGATATGCAATTAGCGGACCTCCAGCTGTTGCAAAACTACAAGTCCCATCATGCCTCTGCCTCTGGGTCTCATGCTTGTGGCTGTCAGAGTTGCTATGCCTCATGGGACTTGTAGTTCTGCAACAGCTGGAGGTCCGCTAATTGCATATCCCTGATCTAAACCATTCAATTCTAGTTCTGGCTGTATGTTTAGGGTTGTCGTCCTGCTGGAAGGTGAACCTCCATCTCAGTCTCAAGTCTTTTGCAGACTCTAACAGGTTTTCATCTAAGATTGCTCTATATTTGCCTCCATCCAATAGTGTATTTAGGTTTTGTGCTGCCCTAGGCCTGACTAGTGTACTTGTGTAGCCCCTAATTTAAATATGACCCACCCCTTCCTGTCAAGGCCACACCCCTTGCTGTTTAAGACCTGCCCTGAAATTTTCAAGTGGAGACACTAGTTCTGAGGGCCTTGGGAGAGGCGGGGCAATGGATTCCCTTAATTTGCATAGATTTCCTCTCACTTCCGGTTTGGCTATGGGGCAGGAAGTGAAGGGAAATCTCTGCAATGGGACGGGGATTGTAAAAAATAAACTGACAGGGGCTATAACCCTCACTTACTCTATCCAAAATGAAAAAAAAAGTGTTGCCTGTAGTTCTACTGTAAGCACAAATTTCTGATAATTTTATGGAGAGCACAAGAAGATATAACCATGCCAATGGTGTAGCAAAAAACACAGTGAGGAAGGTTTGTGATCCAGGATGATAGGACAGTCAAAATTAGAAGCAGCCCCCCCCCCTGTTGCGGAATGCTGGCCGCCCGCATACCGGAAGCAGTGCAGTCGCTTTAGGGGGGCGCTAGACTAATTTGCCTCTCAGCCCAGTCCTCCCCATAAGACTGGCGCTACACTAACAGTGTAGCGCAAGCCGGAAGGGACTCTTTCCGTGCTGACCCCCTGCAAAGTGCTGCCCTTGGCCTAGGCCAGGATACAGCGTTGCCTCCATCCATCTTCCCATCAACTCTGACAAGCTTCCCTGTCCCTGCTGAAGAAAAGCACCCCCACAACATGATGCTGCCACCACCATGTGTCATGGTGGGGATGGTGTGTTCAGGGTGATGTGCAGTGTTAGTTTTCTGCCACACATAGCAAAAGTAAAATTTTGGTCTCATCTGACCAGAGCACCTTCTTCCACATGTTTGCTGTGTCCCCCACATGGCTTCTCACAAACTGCAAACGGGACTTCTTATGGCTTTCTTTCAACAATGGCTTTCTTCTTGCCACTCTTCCATAAAGGTCAGATTTGTGGAGTGCAGAACTAATAGTTGTCCTGTGGAAGATTCTCCCACCTGAGCTGTGGATCTCTGTAGCTTCTCCAGAGTTACCATGGGCCTCTTGGCTGCTTCACTGATTAATGCTCTCCTTGCCTGGCTTGTCAGTTTAGGTGGACAGCCATATCTTGCTAGGTTTGCAGTTGTGCCATACTCTTTTTCTATTTTCAGATGATGGATGAACAGTGCTCCGTGAGATGTTCAAAGCTTGGGATATTTTTTTATAACCTAACCCTGCTTTAAACTTCATTCCTGACCTGTCTGCTGTGTTCCTTGGCCTTCATGATGCTGTTTGTTCACTAAAGTTCTCTAACAAACCTCTGAGGGCTTCACAGAACAGCTGTATTTATACTGAGATTAAATTACACACAGGTGGAATATATTTACTAATTAGGTGACTTCTGAAGGCAATTGGTTCCACTAGATTTTAGTTAGGGCTATCAGAGTAAAGGGGGCTTAATACAAATGCAGGCCAACTTTTCACATATTTATTTGTAAAACATTTTGAAAATCATTTATCATTTTCCTTCCACTTCACAATTATGTGCCACCTTGTATTGGTCTATCACATAAAATCCCAATAAAATACATTTACGTTTTTGGTTGTAACATGACAAAATGTGGAAAATTTCAAGGGGTATGAATAGTTTTTCAAGGCACTGTATAAAAAAGGTGCAGTATTATGCTGTCATTTGTTATGAAATACATTTTATGTTTTATTGATAATTATTTACTAAAATTGATTGTTAAAGTAAAAAGTCAGCAGAGGAGGGAACAGGGAGGCAAAAATTCTCCTACCCATTGGACAAAGAACTCCACTGTAGGAAGGAAACAGTACAACTGAAATCAGAAGGTTATAAAAATGCATCCAATGGAACATGCAATACATTCTCTATAACATATCCCTAGAACTACATGAAGTGATGTATGGTGTTTGAGCTTCTGTGCACAAATTGGGATGTATATGCTGGTTGATTACTGGTTATATACAGTTCCTTTAGTAGTTGTGATATGTATTCTTAGTTGTGACAGTTGTTAACCCTTTAAATTTAATGATGCAAATCAGTATTACAGATAGAGGGAAATCCTAAACAATTACATTATAAGATTTTTAAATTTTCCATAAAATCTTTTTTTTTTTTTTTTTTTTTTTTTTTTTTTTTTTTTTTTTTTACAAGAAAGTTACATAAAATCTTTACTTGAAGTTTGTGGAGGGACAAATGAATTCTTTAAGGAATTCATTAAGGAATTCTTAAACAGTTGGATCTTACTGCCACTGACAGGAGGTTGGGACATTGGCAAACAAAAAACCTTACAGAAGCTCTATCATTAAATGTATTTTTTTACTGCTGTTTCTCCAGTTGGACAAAGCACAAATATCCCATGTTGCTAGGTGCTTTCTAAGTCTGGTTATGAGTATAGACCTCCCCTTACCAACTCTCCTCTCACGGCCAATTCAGCAACAGATAAAAGGAGACAGCCACTTCATAATGGCAGCTTACCTAGGCTCTGAGCACTTTTCACAGACATGCAATGGCAAGAGGAATGCGGAGGCTGACACTCCCCCCCCCCCCCCCCCTCCCCCTTTGATTCTTCCTGCTATGGCTTGTCTATGAAAAGTGCTCAGAGCTGAGATGTTATGAAGCAGCCATCTCCTTCCTAGCTGTTGCTGGATCAGCCAATGCCAGAAGGGGGCAGGATGGCTCTCAATGGAGCCGGTTCACACATCTCCGGAGCGGCTCTGGAGCAAATTGCACAGAAGTCCTGTGCATCATCTGGTACGTTTTAGGTCTGAATTCAGCCAAAAATTCTGACCAAAATCGGACCTAAAACGGTGAACAGGGACGCACCAGAACCCCTGCTGTGAGCCGCTCCGTATGGCAGTGTGAACCCAGCCGAAAGAAGGATTGAGTTGTCTCCAGGCACACCTGGCCTCAATTTATCCATTGCTATGTATGCTACAACATGGAGACTTTCAAAGATTAGAATTAGCAACCACACTTCACAGAGGGCCCTCTGTTTTTAATGCAAATTGTTAGACAGTGTGGCTTGTTTTTTTTGCTGGTTAAGTGGAATTAAGTGTGCTGGGAAAAATTATGTTTTGCCACGGCTCTGGACCTGGATAGTATTCTGCAGCAAACTAACACAATATAAACAGGCCCTGCAATCTTAAAGTAGAATTATAGGCAAAACTTTTTTTTAGGAGTATGGGAGGGTTATAACCCCTGTCAGATTTTTCCCATTGCTGAGGTTTCCCTTCACTTCCTGTCCCATGACCAAATAGGAAGTGAGAAGAAATCCCTGCAAATTAAGGGAATTCCTTGGGGACCCCTAGGTCACCAGAAGTAGTGTCCCCACTGGAAGAATTCCCCACTTTTACATTTCTGGGGACATCCCAAAATGTGGGATTTTCTTTTACTTTCACTTTCAATAGTAAACAGGACTAATAGAGAGGGTGAATTTTCCTAATGGGGGCGCAAACAGCAATAAAAACTGACAGGTATTCTAATCCCTCTCCACTCTATCCAAAACTAAAAAAAAGTTTTGCCTTTTAGTTATCCTTTAAGCCCACCCAGTCCAGGTATGTCCTCCAAAGCTGTTGCTAAGGATACACTGATCCATATAACTGCTGTGTAGAGTCTAGCTCATGCAGCATTTTTGAAGTCTTGATTAAAGTCCCAGAAGAAAATAATATCTACCGTGTAGCTTGTATTTTGAGTGAAAAATAGGAATAAAAAGGCTAGCAAAATATAGTTAGGCTTTTTTTTTAGCAGAGCTGAAGAAAAGACATCCAATGTTCTAGGACGCTAGCAAAAAAAAGTATGATGTTTATAGGCGGGGTTATATGACGGCTGGCTTAACAATTTCTGTTTGCCAGTGTTCCAGCCTCCTGTAGGTGACAGTATACCAAACTGTTGTACTGGAATTTCTTAAATGTCCCTCAATGAAGGATATAGAAAGTCAGTTTTGTGACAATTCACTCCAGCACTGTGCAAGAATACCTTCTCACAAAATATGAGATCCTCATCTTTCCAAGAATTCTGCGAGCACACTGAGCAAGGTCACCCTCATCTAGGCGAATAGGCTAAAGGTCATGGTCTTAAGTATTTTTTTAATTTTTTTTTTTTGGTAGTTCTCTTCAATTATGCCTTATGATTTTGGATTGAGGGGTGGGGCTACAATATAGGGCAGGGGTAGGCAACCTTTTGAGCACAGTGTGTCGAAAAATATTTTCAGAGAAATTGAGCGCGCCGATTTTATAACGAAAAAAAAAATGTAAACTTCACACTCTCAATCACGAAAAACTTTTTATAAGTAAATGCTGTAAACTAATTTAGTAGTGAGAAATTAACATCCTGTCCTCTCATGCCTCAGATCAGCCCCAATTCCTGCACCTTCACACCTCAGATCACTGTCCCCCCTGCAAATCTGTTTCACCGCTGTAACCCCCTGCACATGTGCCCCACCACTGTACTACCCTGCACATCTGCCCCACCACTGTACCACCCTGCTCTTCTGTCCCACCGCTGTAACCCCCTGCTCATCTGCTCCACCAATGTACCTTCTTTCTCCTCTGCCCCAACACTGAACCCCCCCCACTGCTCATTTTTCCCACCACTGTAACCCCCTTCTCATCTGGCCCAACACTGAACCCCCCCCTGCTCATCTGGCCCACCACTGTAACCCCCCCCCGCTTTTCTGTCCCACCGCTGAACCCCCTTCTCATCCCTCCCACCACTGTAACTCCTGCTCATCTGCCCCACCAATACACCTCCTTTCACATCTGCCCCACTGCTCCACCCTACTGCTCTACCCCCCTGTTTTTCTGCCCCAACACTGAACCCCCCTGCTCATCTGGCCCATCACTGTACCCCCCTGCTAATCTGGCCCATCGCTGTACCCCCTGCTCATCTGGCCCACTGCTGAACCCCCTTTATCATCTCTTCCACCACTGTACCTCCCTGCACATCTGTCCTAAAACTATAACCCCCTGCACATCTGTCCTACCACTGTCCTACCCTGCAGATCTGCCCCACCACTGTACCCACCTGCTCATCTGCTTCACCACTGTACCCTCTTCTCATCTATGATATGCGTGATATGCAGAGTGGTGAAAGGAAGCAGAGATGAGACACATCTACCTGTCCTGGCACACTCATCCTGCTGATCCACCTTTCGCATCCAACCCACGTGCTTGTATGTAATGTATGTGACGTCACATACAAGCATTTGCAATGGATGCGCAATGATGAGCTCAGGTCAGGGGCATTTTCTGAAAGCAGTGGGCCTGTGTGCAGGATCATAAGTTGGAGAAAAGGTGGTTGGGTGTGATTTTCATTGCGTTTTATACTGGCTGTGGCTTAAAGGGACACAGAGTGCCGGGGTTCAGTAGTAAGTGACGCAAAGTTTCAGGAATAATTTCAACAAAGTTCCCAGAAGCTCAACAGTAATTCTACAAACTGTCACCTGATTGTGGTTTTCTCAATCACAGTGAAATCCCTTCTTTCTGAGATTGGTAGTGGCAACCAAGCGAGTCATCTTCCTCCAGATGGTGGTCTGGGCTAGCAGGACTGTGATTGGCTTTAGCAGTGGCCAAGACAGTCCTCCTCCTGGAAACAGGGACCGCCCCCCCCCCCCTAGTAGAACTGCACTTAAACTCTTCCCCATCACAAAAGCTGACGATCGCAGCTACAGCAAAGCTAGAGAACCAATGTTTCCAATCTTTAACAATCTGTGGGGGCACAGTGCCTCCCCCTTAGTGCCGGTGCAGCATGGGGAATTCTGAAATTGGAATTCATTAGTGTCTCACTGACACTTCCCTGCTCTGCTCTGCTGATGGGGAGGGAGTCGAGTGCCGGCAAAAGATGCTTTGCGTCCCAGGGGTTGCCTACTTCTGATACAGGGTTTACTTGCTGCAACTGCAGACTGCAAGGTATACTTTAAAGTTACTAGCCTACATTCTGTTGATATGTGGGCCCTAAAACACTTAAAGATCTTTCTTTCTTTTTTTTTTTTTTTTTTTTTTTTTTTTTTTTTTAGCTAATTGCATTTTAAACATATGTTTTTGAGTGTGCAGATTATCAGCACATTCATGCAAAATTTTTACCTGATTGTCCATATAACTGATCACATTCTTTTACAATGTACACTTCCTCCAACCAAGCTGCTAATATCATGATCACTCTGCAACCATTTTGAAAAGAATTAACAGCTAAAGCTTTCTGATGCCAATCACAAATGCACAAAATAACCTGGACATGAAGGGGTTAAAATTAAACCATCAAGAAGACAGAAATACATAAGCGGGAAGTGGATACAGTTTGAACAAACCATGAAAATATATGTAAAATATGTAGCCACAAGCAAAGATAACAGATAACGTAAGTAACCACATACAAAGACAATCATGCAAGAACATATTAAGTACACAACAATATATATACCTTCTAGACCCAAGGGAGTGGGGTCGCTCTTTATTTCATGTCTCTTTGCTTTCACATCAGGACCAAGAGGACCTAATAGTGGACAAACGTGAAAAAGTGCAAGGCTGTTGAACGTATGAACTGTGTAATTATCAAGGATTGAAAAGGTGAAATGTCTGTAAACCACATAGCTCAACGCTGTCTTGAAATGTCAACAGTAAAATATGCACTATGCTACATTACAAATGTAAAAGATCGACACTCCCACGGAGTACAAATTCAATATGAAAACACAAATTTCTAAACAATCTTTCATCAGAAATTACACCTCTGTTTTCAAATACAGTATCTCGCAAAAGCGAGTACACCCCTCACATTTCTGTAAATATTTTATTATATCTTTTCATGTGACAACACTGAAGAAATGACACTTTGCTACAATGTAAAGTAGTGAGTTTACAGCTTGTATAACAGTGTAAATTTGCTGTCCCCTCAAAATAACTCACACAGCCATTAATGTCTAAACTGCTGGCAACAAAAGTGAGTACACCCCTAAGTGAAAATGTCCAAATTGTGCCCAATTAGCCATTTTCCCTCCCCGGTGTCATGTGACTCATTAGTGATACAATGTCTCAGGTGAGAATGGGGAGCAGGTGTGTTAAATTTGGTGTTATCCCTCTCACTCTCTCATACTGGTCACTGGAAGTTCAACATGGCACCTCATGGCAAAGAACTCTCTGAGGATCTGAAAAAAAAGAACTGTTGCTCTACATAAAGATGGCCTAGGCTATAAGAAGATTGCCAAGACCCTGAAACTGAGCTGCAGCACGGTGACCAAAACCATAACAGGACAGGTTCCACTCAGAACAGGCCTCGCCATGGTCGGCCAAAGAAGTTGAGTGCTCGTGCTCAGCGTCATATCCAGAGGTTGTCTTTGGGAAATAGACGTATGAGTGCTGCCAGCATTGCTGCAGAGGCTGAGGGGATGGGGGGTCAGCCTGTCAGTGCTCAGACCATACGCTGCACACTGCATCAAATTGGTCTGCATGGCTGTCATCCCAGAAGGAAGCCTCTTCTAAAGATGATGCACAAGAAAGCCTGCAAACAGTTTGCCGAAGACAAGCAGACTAAGGACATGGATTACTGGAACCATGTCCTGTGGTCTGATGAGACTAAGATAAACTTATTTGGTTCAGATGGTGTCAAGCATGTGTGGCGGCAACCATGTGAGGAGTACAGAGACAAATGTGTCTTGCCTACAGTCAAGCATGGTGGTGGGAGTGTCATGGTCTGGGGCTGCATGAGTGCTGCCAGCACTGGGGAGCTACAGTTTGTTGAGGGAACCATAAATGCCAACTATACTGAAGCAGAGCATGATCCCCTCCCTTCGGAGGGCAGTATTCCAACATAATAACGACCCCAAACACTCCTCCAAGATGACCACTGCCTTGCTAAAAAAGCTGAGGGTAATGGTGATAGACTGGCCAAGCATTTCTCCAGACCTAAACCTTATTGAGCATCTGTGGGGCATCCTCAAATGGAAGGTGGAGGAGCGCAAGGTCTCTAACATCTGCCAGCTCCGTGATGTCGTCATGGAGAAGTGGAAGAGGACTCCAGTGGCAACCTGTGAAGCTCTGGTGAACTCCATGCCCAAGAGGTTTAAGGCAGTGCTGGAAAATAATGGTGGCCACACAAAATATTGACACTTTGGGCCCAATTTGGACATTTTCACTTAGGTTTGTACTCACTTTTGTTGCCAGCATTTTAGACATTAATGGCTGTGTGAGTTATTTTGAGGGGACAGCAAATTTACACTGTTATTCAAGCTGTACACTCACTACTTTTACATTGTAGCAAAGTGTAATTTCTTCAGTGTTGTCACATGAAAAGATAGAATAAAATATTTACAAAAATGTGAGGGGTGTACTCACTTTTGTGAGATAATGTGAAATCAAAACTTTTTTTTCGATTTTGGGTAATAGAGCCTTGAGTTAAAACTGGTTTATTTAGTCATCATTGGCACAGGAAGTGGAGGAAATTCTGTCAGACAACTGTCATAGCAACAAAGGCACACAACAAGGAAGACTTCCTCTTTATTCCTGTCCCAATTACAGCCTGAGCTTTTGGATTTTTTCTCACTTTCAGTTCCGCTGACAGTGGTTACTCTTACAAAAAGAGAAGGTGAATTTTCCCAGGGAGGACACAGACAGTAAAAATACCAATAAGCAATAAACCATGTTTAAAGGGTAACTCCACATTCATGGAAAAAATATGGCAAATAAAATAAAATATAGCATTTACAATTGCTACATAGGCCATGTTGTAATTTAATGTTAATAAAAGTATTCGGTCCAACTAAAGATATCAGCACCTCATCTCTAAATGTAATAATGTGCATTTGTTTTTTTGTATTGTTTTTTTTTTTTCTTGCTCTTAGTAACCCTGCTCAACAACACCCTTTGAGCCCCTGAGGAAGCTACAATTGCGAAACGCGTTGGTTTATTCATCATCTTCCCTCCTCATCTATGTATTGCATATATGTGAAATATTTACTTTATCATTATTGTGATTGGTTTATAAGGGATGATGACACTTCAGGGTGGCTAAGCTGTTTGTATCTCATCTTTCATGTATTTTAGGTGATTATTTCCCCAGAAACGTTTTAACAATAAATTGTAATGAAATTCTTGTTTTTATCAATATGACTCTTTAAGATGCTTTCTCTGGGAGGGTTTCAGCACCATTAATAATCCCACTCATCCTTCATTTTGTCAAATGTTAATAAAAAATTAACTTTCTTTTTAATATGCAGCTGTTCTGTACATCATCAGTGTACCGTTGGTGTACAGAACCCCCATGAATGTCATTTCCTGCCTTTGTGATTGGCTCCCTTATTTTACCAAAAGTCTGCACTAAGTTACAAAGCATATTTTAGGCACCCCTGCAATAGGAATTTCAGTTTTGGTGAGATACTCCCAAAGAGTTAAATACTTTTAACTGATTCCCGACCGGATCCTGTACTTTTACGTCGGCAGAATGGCACGGCTGCGCAAAGTAACGTACCCGCGCCTGCCGCGATCTCCGTGAGTCAAGTCGCGGGTACCGCGGACTCGATCGCCGCGGGTATACCCGCAATCGCCTCACGGAGAGGACAAATGGGGAGATGCCGTTGTAAACAGCATCTCCCCGTTCTGCCTAGTGACAAGTGTCACTCGATCTCTGCTCCCTGTCATTGGAGCAGAGATCAGTGACGTCACACACCAGCCCATCCCCCTGACAGTTAGAAATCACTCCCCTAGGACATACTTAACCCCTCCCCGCCCCCTAGTGGTTAACCCCTTCACTGCCAGTGTCATTTATACAGGAATCAATGCATTTTTATAGCACTGATTGCTGTATAAATGACAATGGTCCCAAAAATGTGTAAAAAATGTCCGCCATAACGTCGCAGTCACAATAAAAATCACTGATCGCCGCCATTACTAGTAAAAAAAAAAATTATTAATAAAAAATGCCATAAAACTATCCCCTATTTTGTAAACGCTATAACTTTTGCGCAAACAAATCAATAAACGCTTATTGCGATTTTTTTTTTTTTTTTTTTTTACCAAAAATATGTAGAAGAATATGTATCGGCCTAAACTTTGGAAAAAAAATGTTTTTTTATATATTTTTTAGGGATAATTATTATAGCAAAATGTAAAAAATAATGGGTTTTTTTTCAAAATTGTCACTCTTATTTTGTTTATGGCACAAAAAATAAAAATCGCAGAGATGATCAAATACCACCAAAAGAAAGCTCTATTTGTGGGGAAAAAAAGGACGTCAATTTTGTTTCAGAGTCACGTTGCAGGACCGCGCAATTGTCAATTAAAGCGACGCAGTGCCCAATCGCAAAAAAAACGCTCTGGTCAGGAAGGGGGTAAATCCTTCCGGGGCTGAAGTGGTTAAAGACCCTTAAACAAGGCAAATTTATAGACTGTGCAGCTTTTCTCAATGGAACGCTGAGAGTGCTGCAAGGGATTATAATGCATCCCATTCAGGTTCGGTCTGAAAAGGACATGGTGAAGCAAACAGCTATTTCTTCAGATCAACAAAAGGTAAGGAATCTGTTACAAAGTTTGTTAAAATTTCTGCAATGGACATAGATCACCCAGAGGGGATTGTTTTTCTCAACAAAAGTGGAGTTATTTTTTAAATGAAATGGATGGTTAATCTAAAGCTGGAGAACTACTGTCAGATTTATTAAGCAGGAATCTAGAGGTGCCTACAAATAGTTTTAAAAAAGGTGCCTGATTGAGCTCAATGTTGTAATCTGCAGGTCAGTTTGCATAACAGAATGTACCCTAAAAGCTATGTTTAGGTACATTCAGACCCTTCTAGGTGCCTGCTAGTCAGTCTTTCTAGCAGTGTAATACTTTAAAGCCTGTGTTGACACTGAGGATCTGGGCGATGTCCATAATTGTGTTTTTTTTTTTTTAATTAAATTACTTTTTAGTAAAAGTTTTTCAGTTGTGCAAAAAAAAACAAAAAAACAAAAAACAACACAGCCATCCCAAAAAAATATGCTTGTGCTTCTCTATTGTTTTTAGATGTTTCTGAGATCATTTCAAATTCACTGAATGTGCATCTGACCTGCAATTAGCCTCCCTCAGACCCGCATTTGACTTGTTTATGCTGCTTTTGTATTTCCATAGACGCGTGTGTAGTGAGAAGTTCTGATGCAGACAAAAGTCCATTGACACTGGCCCTTAGAGCAAGCACAGGTATACTGGCTACAAAAACAATAAACTAATATTGAGTTCGCACTAAAGGCAGCATGAGGTGCCTCAGCACACCATGCATGTAAACATGCTACCCAGGACAAAGTTTCCATGCGAATGCTAACTTTTCCTATTTACAGTACACGGGCCTGTGCCCCTCTCCCCTGCAAAGCAGTAGTAAACTGCAGCATTTAGAAAAAAAAAAAATTCCCTGCAAGGCAACAGCATAATGTGCTAGTATGCATCGAGAAGGAATTGATAAGGTAAATGGAATAGCCATTTTATTTATCAAACATTTATTTAAGATTATCAAACATTTATTTTTCTGAATAAATAGATATATTGGATGTATATTTTGTTAGAAGTCATAGTGTGTAACAACTGTCTTGGTTGTGGTCAAATGCTATTTACACCTCCTGGGAAGATTGTCATCTCTGCCTTTTGAAGACCTGTTCCTCCAAGGAGCCAAACTACTGGAAGTAAGAAGCCTATGTGAACAGCTATTCGCATATCAATGAATGTCATCAGAGACACAGATGAAACTTCAGAGAAAGTCCCACCTATCCTAGGCCATATAAATTGTATTACAAGTCCTTAGTCAGTTAGAGCAATTGTTTTGAAATCAACAGTATGTACAGTATTTGTGTTGCTCTCCAAGCATGTAGATAAGTACATACATGTGTAATAAATACATCTATTTTTCAATCTGGCTTCAACAGTCAAAATGTTACTGAAACCCATGAGTTTTGGGGTTTCCCTTACACGTCTCATACTAGCACATTATGACACCTACCTGAAAAACTAAGCGCTCCAGCGGTGCGCTGTCATCATTGACAGGGCTTTTATCATCACACGGTCTTCCTGCTGGGTTCGCGGGCTCTGGCAGCTAGAATTGCTGAGCCGTGATGACGTCACTCCCGCACATGCGAGTGGGAATCATGGCACAGCGCTCTGAAGGAATGGCAGTGGTATGCCATTCCTTCAGAATACATGTCACCATCTGCTAAAAGATTGAATATCTCCTAAACCGTGCACATTTAGGAAATATTCATTTTACCTACAGGTAAGCTTATAATAATGTAACATAGTAAAAATTTACAAAGCAAACATTACTACTGCTTTAACTTTGGGGGGCCATTTGTGATTGTGTTTTCCATATGCTACCCTGATCTTAGGTTAGATTTTTTTTCAACTAATGAAGATTACTGAAAGATTACTTATCTCGTTGCAGCACTGACTCCTTTGCATGTTTTGTTAAAAAAAAAAAAAAAAGCAGGCTATAGAACTCAAACTGTAGTACATAACTCCCAAAAAAGACAATTTTCCCAAGAGAATTTTGAGAGTAGTGCTAAGTAAAATAGTACAGCAAATGTATAAAAATACAAAATGTATTTAAATTTGCATAAAAAAACATACACGTTCACATTATTTATGTAGAAGTAAGGTCACCGTTTTACTAATGTACATTAGAGTCGTGACACTGTACGTACACTAGTAGGCAGAATTTAAATAAAATCACTGCAGAAAACAACATTAGTATTGTTGATTAAGGATTTATTAACAATTATTGAACATTCCTAACTTTATCTTAAAGGGTAACTCTACTTTCATGGAAAAAACAATACAGAACTTAAAAAAATAATATAGCATATACAATTGCTACACAAACTATATTGTAATTCAACCGCTAGCCGGCCAGCCGCCATAGTTATTCTGCGGCAGGTTGGCACGGCTACGCAAATCACTGTAGCTATAAATCGTTCCTTTAAGACGTCATAGCAGGCGCACGCTGCCACGTGTCCCCGGAGACGATGCATGTGCCCAGCGGGCGCAATGTCCGGGCACCCGCGATCGCTCGTGACAGAACGAGAACGGGGATGTGTGTGTGTAAACACACAAATCCCGGTTCTCTCAGGGGAGAGGAGACAGATCGCGTGTTCCTACTAAGTAGGAACACCGATTGGTCTCCTCCCCCAGGCAGTCTCATCCCCCCTACAGTTAGGACACACCTAGGGAACACAGTTAACCCCTTGATCTCCCTCTAGTGTTAACCCCTTCCCTGCCAGTGACATTTATACAGTAATCAGTGGCTATATTTATTGTCCGCCGCAATGTCGCAGTCCTGATAAAAAACGCAGATCGCCGCCATTACTAGTAAAAAAAAATAATAATAAAAATGACATAAATATATCCCCTATTTTGTAGGCGCTATAGCTTTTGCGCAAACCAATCAATATATGCTTATTGCGATTTTCTGTTACCAAAAATATGTAGAATATATATCAGCCTTAACTGATGAAGAAATTTGTTTTTTTCTTTTTTTTTTTGGATATTTATTATAGCAAAAAGTAAAAAATATCCTTTTTTTTTCAAAATTGTTGCTCTTTTTTTGTTTATAGTGCAAAAAATAAAATTTGCAGAGGTGATCAAATACCACCAAAAGAAAGCTCTATTTGTTGGGGGAAAAAAAGGACATAAATTTTGTTTGGGTACGTCGCGACGCAGTGCCGCATCGCAAAAAATGGCCTGATCAGGAAGGGGGCAAATCATTCCGGGGCTGAAGTGGTTAATGATATATAAAAAAAAAAAAATAAACTTTTCATTTCAATCCACCACACTGTAATTTCTGTAAAATTCTATGCAATATGGCAACCTGGAGGCATTCTATACATTACTGCTATGCAGAACACCTCCAAAAATGTAATGTATTGCTTTTGTGATTGACTCGCTGATTTTCCCAGAAGTTTGCACTAGGATGTAAGTAAGACTATAGGCATCTTCTGCAACAAAAATGTAATTTTTTTTAAAACTAAAACTTTCTAAGGGTTTATTACTTCTAAAGGGATGCAGACAAAACAATTTTTCCCATCAGAACACTGAGGGAGCACAAGGTGATTATAATGAACCAGACCATCCCATCCATAATTAATGTCCTAAGGACATGGTCAAATGAACAGCTATTACTTCAGAGCAGAATCAGGTGGAAATCTGCAACAAAATGTGTTAAAATTCTTACAATGTACATTAATCACCCAGAGGGGATTGTTTTTTTTTCTCAACAAAAAGTGGAGTTACTCTTTAAGATCACTATACACTTTTAACTATTTTCATTGCTCCTGCTGTCTAGTGCCTTCTATTTTTTAGATGTTGGGTGGGAGGGGGCTGACAGGGCTAGTGATGTAGTGAATTGTGGCCTGATAAAAACATGTAAAATTCGCATAGTATATGGTCAGCTTTGGTTGCACTTTAAGGTTTTATGATCAATTTCTCATGAATCAAGATTTTTAATTCAATTATTATTTAATTTAATTATTTTTTAGCACTTTTTGCTGCTTTCTATTTATTGCCATCTTAATTTACACAAATGTTTGCTTCGCTAGCAGTTATATTTAATTACTTCTTGTTTCCTTTTTCCTTATAAATACAGGCTTCAGGATATAATCTAACATTCTGGCTATTTTTCTTCCTAAGCATCCCTTTAAACTAATATTTAGGCTTGTGTCGATGGGTAAATGCAGGTTGCTTTCAGATGCTTTTTAGCTGTCTTTTCAGAGGAGTCTGAGACAGTGCATAGATAGGGAAAAGCAGCTCTGAAAAGATCAAAAGCCCCTATTTTTTTCTGGATCAGCCTCTATTCTTTTTATTTTCATTATTTAAATACCATCCAAAAAACACCTTTACCAACATAGCAAATAAATTAATAGACCTCTGTGATTTCCAAAATCCGATGTGGATGTGACTGGTTGTATTCCTCTGACTTAAAGAAAACTCCATAAAGTTGTGATTTTCACAGTTAATTGTTAGTAATGCTTGTGAGTAATTGTTATTAATGAGTAATACTGTCACCCATATAAAAAGCAACATGCACAAAAAAAAACAAATCATTGAGGGTGTATTCACACCAGAGGCAGTGGGACTGTGTTGGTGGCTATTCCAGCACCCCACTGCATGGACAAGGTGAAATGCTTTGTCTCTTATATACCCGGTTTACACCACTGTGTTACGGTGGTGTGTGGGCAAGATGCGTTGAAAAAAAGTACTGCATGCAGTACTTTTTATCAGCATTGTGTTGATAATCCACTGCCTTGAATGGCACGGCCAGCTATTGAACTTTGTGAGATGTCTGTGTGACATCTCAATAAAGTTTGTTTTAATCATTACCGCACTGATCTCTGTCAGATCGCACTGCACACCAGCTGCTGCACTGAAATGCATCAGCAGGTGTAAACCAGCCCTAAAGAGAACCTCCCTAGGCTGCATATCGCATAGGATTGCTCCTGATAACTGCTAAATGTGAATACGCGTTTAGTAAGGGAAGTCCATTTATTTAAATTGACCTTCTAAACGCACCAAAAAGGGTGCATGCACTATTTTTTGTAATATAGCGTGCCACAATGCACAGAAGTTAATTACTGTGCATTGTGGTGTACTATGATGCAAGTGTGTTGAGGTGCCATTAAGAATGATTGCCACCACAGCGCACCAATCGCCATAACCTGTGTTTTAGGCATTTGTAGTAAAGAAACCGATAACAACACATTGTCGCAGTTCACTTGTGTGAACCCATCTTTGAGGAATCCTCTGCGCATAGAAATATGTAAACTGAAACGGCTGACTTCTCTTACTGAAAATGCTAGTTGTCTTAAGTGATATAGATTTGATACTTTTTGTGTCACAGACCTGTAACACGTAGGCAAATTAGGAATTCTGGCTTTAATCTGATTTCACTAGTTGCATGCCTTTACCAAGTTAGTGATCAAAAAATAATGGACTGCATGACTGACAGGCAAATAGCATTTTTAGAAGGTCAGCAATAGCAGCCCATCAATAGGAGAAGAGTAACAGTAAAAAGCTTTTTATAGACTTTATACTGTATGTAACAGTACAGTTAAGTGACTTCAGATCAAAAGCAAACTTTGAAGTTTATCTACCTTTTGTACGAGCTGGAACTTTTATAGAAGTTGAACTGATAGAGGAAGCTAAAGAAAATCGGCGAGTGGCTTCTTTCTCCTTAGACTCTGGTTCTAAGTGAATACATAGATGTAAAGCAATGATTTGTTAATAAGCACAGTAGTAAGAAAAATTAGGCATAATATTATAGCACCAGTATACTGACATGACACAATTTTAAAATGACCAAGCAGATTTCTCATCACATCTCCAAATGGAATATAAATCACTGACAATTCAACAAAATAGTCTAGAGTGGAGAAAACTGACTAGCAACTCCTTTGCACCAGCGGGGAAAAAAACAGGTATGAATGGTGTGTCTCTACTTCACACATAACTATAGAGACCCTAGATTGTACCTAAATCCCCTACTCCACACAAAACATTTTTTCTTACATTTTGGGTAGAGTGGGGAAGAGTTACTGTAGAACGTCTGTCAGGTTTTTGCTGCTGTCTAACTGCTTATTATAGATCTTATTATAGAACATTTTACCACTCTAACAAAATTTTTTCATTGCTATATCTGACTCTGTTGGAGGGATTTCCCTTTGCATCTTATCCCTCTGAACCCCTGTCACCAAAAATGGAAGTGAGGGGAATTCTCTAGGGTTGCAAACAGCAATAAACGCCAGACAGATTACACTCCACCCTCAAACAATGTGAACAGACCTACAGAAACAGGATCTGACCCATTACACCTGGCTACAAAGAATAGGAATTGTAAATGTAAATGTCCTGTTGTTTTTACTCCTACTTCACATAATAGCAACAAATTACCTTCAATATATCTGAAGAACAATGGGCACATTTTTATGGCAGGGTCATAGCAGTTACCCTTAAGCTTACTGTGTTAAAAAAAATAATAACTGTGACTAATGGACCATAGATTAGTCACTGAATATCCACAAGTTGAAATTGGCTCTGATGGAAACAGGCAAATGATTTTTAAACTTTATGAATTTATATAAAAAACCTTTTAATGTTGGCCACAACAAGTATAAGTGAAACTAAGTCGACCAACAGCAAGAAACTTTAGGCTTTGTTCACACTTGGGCATAGCAAAGTTACATGTTTTAAAATTTCAAAGCCACTTTAACTCATTTCATGTAGGGCAGATATAAGAAATATGTTAACCTTTTTGCTGAAAACAATAGGTATCTGAAGTGAAACCAATCAACCATTTGCCTATTTGGTTGTTACATTAAAAAAGCAGTAAATGCTGCATACAAAAAAAAAAAGATAAAGCTGTAGCAGTGCTAATAACCTAAAAATTGAATTGTGTATTACAGCTAAGTCACACACATTCACACACACCAGGGTAAGGTGAAATTAAATAGTAAATTCTAGCACTAAAGTCTTTTGGCTGGTCTTCAGAGCAGAGGGTGCATTAACAGAAATGTTGAGTATGCAAAAAAGTATACAGTAGGTGTGGTTAAGGTAACAATGAGGGTTAGTGCGTTAGTTGCAAGCTTTAAGGTAAGGCATTGCCCTCAGCACCAGTTTCCCAGAACTTAAAGCGATTGTCTCTTTTTTTTAAAATAACAAACTTGTTATACTTACTTCCTCTGTGCAGTTGGTTTTGCACAGAGCAGCCCGGATCCTCCTCTTCTCAGGTCCCTCTTTGCTGATCCTGGCCCCTCCCTTCTGTAGACTGCCCACTCAGCCAGCAGCTTTCAATGGGGGCACCCGAGCGAAGTCAGAGCTCTGTGTATCCATTCAGACATGGCGCCCTGCTATTATGCATTCTGCCACTCAATGCATAGAATGCATTAAGATTAAAAACCTTCTGCCTTTACAACCCCTTTAAGGCTAATATATTGAATATGAAAATATTTCTGCAAGATTTCTTGATAATACCAAGAAAAATTCCTTGTACACACTGTACACACAGATTATTTTTTCAGCGAAATCCTTTGAAGCAGTTGTTAATACATACAGACATACAAACAATACATAGAATAGATTGTTAACGTTTAAAGTGGCATCATCACCATCCAGTACAGTAAAAGGAAGTGTTAAGCTCTACAAAACAATGATGAGTCACATGCAATTTTTAGGTGTAATGAATCATCAACAATACAGCATGCCCATGTTTATGGTTTTATATGGTAAGCGCAACACAATGAGAAAAAATAATACATGAAATTATATTTTAAAGCATATAATTCTAAACAGTGAAAGGTGCAACCTAATAAACTCAGAGTACAGACATAATCTGACAAATAGACACAAATTTACAAAACATTACCAGGGAAAGTAGGTGTGGGAAAGATAAAATAATACTGCTTATTATTATTATTGCTACTATTACCCTTAACTGGAGAAGGGAAGGCCTGGAAAGAAAAACTGAAAAATTGGGAAAAACAGTTTTTTCTCAAAGCTGTTTTTTGTTTTTGGGAAAAAAAAAGAAGTGTGGAATATGTTCTTTTACGGGCTATCTATGACATTGTAAATGAAATATATAACATGAAGACCTTAATGAAAGTTTTCTGAGACCTTATGTAAAGTCTTAAATTATTGTAAGTTCTCTCAGCTGAAGACAAGCAAACCCTGAAATACAATTCAAGCAGCACTGTACTTTTTAATGCAGTTCTCAAACAAGAGAAACATGCATTTCTGCCACTTGAGGGCACTACAGGGGAAAAGCTCCAGTTTAGTTTGCTTGCGGGCTCCATGTTGTACCTCCTACAGGTGGGTGATTTTTGGGTTACAGTAAATCAGGGCTCAAAATTTCAAGTCCTGAGCTACGAGCCAGGCCTTAAGAGTTACTCGCCACCAGTTGCCCCACCCAAGCCCTACCCTGCCCCGCCCCCTAATTACGCCCCTAAACACGCCCTCATTAATTCTCTTGTGAAATTACATTGTTAAATGTTTTATGCAGAATTAGGTTACAAAAATAAATATTAACAACAACTTTATCAGTGCCCATCAGTGCAGCCTCATCAGTGCCCATCAGTGCAGCCCATCAGTGCAGCATATCAGTGCCCATCAGTACAGCATATCAGTGCAGCTTATCAGTGCCCATCAATTCCGCCCCATCAGTGCTGCCTCATCAGTGCAGGCTCATTAGTGCCCATCAATGCAGCCTCACCAGTGCCCATCAATGCAGCCTTATCAGTGCCCATCGATGCAGCCTCATCAGTGCCCATCGATGCAGCCTTACCAGTGCCCATCAATGCAGCCTCACCAGTGCCCATCAGAGCAGCCTCATCAGTGCCCATCAATGCAGCCTATCAGTGCCCATCAATGCAGCCTCACCAGTGCCCATCAATGCAGCCTCACCAGTGCCCATCAATGCAGCCTCACCGGTGCCCATCAATGCAGCCTCACCGGTGCCCATCAATGCAGCCTCACCAGTGCCCATCAATGCAGCCTCTCCAGTGCCCATCAATGCAGCCTTACTAGTGCCCATCAATGCAGCCTTATCAGTGCCCATCAATGCAGCCTTATCAGTGCCCATCAATGCAGCCTCACCAGTGCCCATCGATGCAGCCTTATCAGTGCCCATCGATGCAGCCTCATCAGTGCCCATCAATGCAGCCTCACCAGTGCCCATCAGAGCAGCCTCATCAGCGCCCATCAATGCAGCCTCACCAGCGCCCATCAATGCAGCCTCACCAGTGCCCATCAATGCAGCCTCACCAGTGCCCATCAATGCAGCCCCTAAGGTGCCTATCAATGCAGCCTCATCGGTGTCCATCATTGCAGCCTCACCAGTACCCATCAGCGCAGCCTCATCAGTACAAATGAACAAATGTGTGTCACCGGCGCAAGCGATTAAATAATTAAGAAATGAGTTGCTGCAATCAAAAAACTACACCACTAGGTGAACAAAATAAAGAATATATATATGTGTTGAATGCACTACTCTAAAACACACCACTCTGTTATATTCCAGATTTACACAATCATTATGCCCCCCAAAATTCTATATACAGTAGTGCCCCACTTACTCACCCTACTGGGTGTACTTTACATAAATTACAATATAAATATATACAAAAATTAGTGCGTAACATTTATAACCAGACTAAAATGTCCAAATTCATGTGCAAAGTGCAATGTGCAATTATTGCCAAGATCTCTGTAGTATATATCATCCATGACTTTCCGTGACCCCTTCACCACTTTAGTGCCAAAAACACCACCACCTGGATTGGCTTCCTGATGATGCATACTATGATGCGAAACGCGTAGAGGCTGCTAGGAGATTTTCGTCACGCCAATACGTCACTTCCGTGCTAGGCGAAAGTGAGGGCTGAAGCGCAAGCCGGCTGCGAACGAGGCTTGCACCGCACGCCAACACGGGATTTACACTGCGCCATCCCTACACTCATTACCAATTGCTGGAATAGCTTGGTGCCGGCATATGGGCACCTGGAAATGTGAGTGTAATACTTCCTTTTTAAACTGAGTATTAATAAAATAGTTTTTACATATTGCGCAATGATCGCTGTCTGTTTCATATGAGGAGGACATGGCGTTTATATAGTGCATTGGGGTCAGCAACAATACGGAATATGTGGAGTGGTTATCCCAAATAAATGAACCAAAGGCGCAGTTTAACCAACATCTGGTGAGTGGCCAATCCAGGTGGTGGTGTTTTTGGCACTAAAGTGGTGAAGGGGTCACGGAAAGTCACGGATGATATATACTACAGAGATCTTGGCAATAATTGCACATTGCACTTTGCACATGAATTTGGACATTTTAGTCTGGTTATAGATGTTACGCACTAATTTTTGTATATATTTATATTATAATTTATGTAACGTACACCCAGTAGGGTGAGTAAGTGGGGCAGCCTCATCAGTGCCCATCAATGCAGCCTCACCAGTGCCTATCAATGCAGCCTAATCAGTGTCCATCAATGCAGCCTCACCAGTGTCCATCCATGCAGCCTCATCAGTGCCCATCAATGCAGCCTGATCAGTGCCCATCAATGCAGCCTCACCAGTGCCTATCAATGCCCATCAAAGCAACCCCACCAGTGCCTATCAATGCAGCCTGGTTAGTGCCCATAAATGCAGCATCACCAGTGAACGGGGATCAGAGAGAGAAGAGCCAGACAGATAACACAGCATGGGGATCTCCCGCTGTGGCAAAACATGGCTTTGAAATGCCCTGCAGCCTCTACGTCACACTACTTTATTTCCCGGCACTGGACCAGTGTGCTGTCTATCATAGGAGCTGGTCCATTAGGCGGGACTTCGTGGCCGCGGGGCAATTCAAATCCATGCTATGTCAAATCCCCGCTCTGTGTGATCCCATCTGCTCTCCTCTTCCTCTCCTCTCTCTTCCCCAGGTTCTGGCCGGTCGCTGGGAGGAGAACGGCTCCCATTCAACCCTACCTGCCAGCGGAAATTTTGAGGGCTGCAGTAGATGATAGTTTCTGTCCTCTCAGGCCTTAGTTGAAAGGTAAGAGAGTAAATTTGTCTGATAAAGTAGTTTATGTTTTTTTAACCTTTAAATGATTCCGATTAATGTTCTCCACCTTTAGGGTCCTTTCACACTGGGGCGGTTTGCAGGCGCTATTGCGCTAATAGCGCCTGCAAACCGACCCGAAAGTGCCGCTGCTTTCATTCCAGTGTGAAAGCCCCGAGGGCTTTCACACTGGAGCGATGCGCTGGCAGGATGGTAAAAAAAGTCCTGCTAGCAGCATCTTCGGAGTGGTGAAGGAGCGGAGTGTATACCGCTCCTTCACCGCTCCTGCCCATTGAAATCAATGGGATGGCGCGGCTATACCGCCGGCAAATCGCCTCTGCAGAGGTTTTTAACCATTTCTCGCCCGCTAGCGGGGGGTAAAACCACCCCGCTAGCGGCCGCATACCGACGGCAAAGAGCTGCTTACAATAGTGGTGCTTTACCACTGATGTCGACGCCCGCCCCAGTGTGAAAGGGCCCTTACTGCATAATGTTTACCTATAGTCTGATCAGTCAATTTTCTTATCCTCCTCTCAGTAAAATGGTAAGACCAACATCTAGAATTTGGAAACATTTCCACAGTGCAATTTCTGCTGAGAGGAAAGCTGTACTTTTATTTCAAGCATAATACTTTTATATACACTGCATTTCACGCTTCCAGTGTAAGAAAATGACTTTCAATTTGTAAAACTACTCCATACTGAATTTTTTTTTAATTGTTCCGAAAATTTCAATTTTTTCCCAGAAAAAAGCAGGGGAAAAATGTATTTTCTCATGGCTTTAAAATCTCTGGAAGCATTACACCTCTACCCTTAACTCTGCCATTCACCTTCTCCATCATTTAATTGCAAGGGAAAAACTAAAGTACAGAAAAGAACCTCTATTGAAGCAAAAGGCAAACAACGTTTCCAATATTTATTATTTGCAGAAGGTGTGGTAGGGTTTAAAGTTTCTGGCATGGAGATCAGATTTAATTATTCTTTGTATGGTAGTAAATTCTCTCACAACAAAAATGGATTAAATAGTTATTGAACATACACATTGTAGTGATTTAGTCTATTAATTAATACTGGGTGATATGATGTAGAGTGGGTATGATAATGAATTAGTAAGTACTCTTCCGCAGCAACCCAATTCTTCCAGAGAGATGCACTTTATTGACTTCCAACACAGAACAAAGTCCAAAGTCCACAGATGACAAAGAAATCCGACAGAGGAAATATAATTCAAAGTCCCATGTCTTAGGTCCGAGTGTGCATACACAGACAAGCCTCTCCCAAAACCTATAGACTGAATGCCGTGTTATATTCACTAAATATTGAATGGCTGAGCAATTTGATTGGCCGTTCCAATTTAGGACTTGAACAGCCGTGAACCACCCCAATTTGCACTCCCGTTTATCAACATCAACAAGTCCCCTTTAGATATATTAATTAGATAAACAGAACACCCTTTTGAGCCCTTGGAATACCTACATTCCCGTATATCAACATCAACAAGTCCCCTTTAGATATATGTAATTAGATTAGATTAACATACCACCTGAATACCCTTTGAAATGTTCAAATAGACTTGCATATGATTAACACATCAAAGAGTCTTCAGCTGTTAAAATTCAGTTGGACAAATCAACCATTCGGTCAACATTGACTGCATGTGTACATACACACAACAATGTCCCACATAAATCGGTGAACATTACAACATATTACAACATATACCCCCACTTGGGTCGGTTCTAACTACTAGAACTGACCCATAAATCAAACAACAAAAAATATCAATATGATTTAAGGTACTGGATGCTTTACAATGGCTCATATAAAATATGAAGTTGAAACTGGTTACATCTCTCTTCGCCAGCCTCTAAAATATCCCCATGAAACAGTTATTAGATAATATAACTTTTAGACCATGACTGGAAAAGGATTTGGTAAACATCAGTGGCCCATATAGCTGTTAGGCCTTATTATATCACATCAAGATCTTGAATATTGCGCAAAGACGAGCTGATGTCACAGTCCATTCTTCAGTCTGACTTCATCACATCTCTCACCATCTCACTGAAAGTAAACTTGGTATGCTCTGGGAACTCCAATCCACAAATCCAGGATTCTCTCATCTCCAGGCTCAAGCTTTCCATTTTTAAAGATGCTTTTACGCAAACACTCTACTTTCATCTTTACAGTAAGAAGAGCTATCAATGTACCAGCACTCACTTTCAAGGTCAAAAAGTTTGGATATGGCAGTAAGAACTGTGCTTCAAACTATTTTCTTGCACTTGACATTCAGTCCATCTTGCAAGCATTTTACAATTCACATCTGCTTCTTTCCATTTCCACAATTTGAACAAAGATGACCGGGTTGTGTACCTGTCAAGTACCAGAATTTGTTGATTGCCAGCCACAATTTGCTTTTGTAATTTGCTGTAGGCCGACCCCCCATTGTCTTCAATAAAGCAGTTACTTGGATCATTCAGTCCATAATTACACTTGAATGGTCTACCAACATATACATATACCCCCACACGATGGTTCAGATAGAGTCAGCTTCACATCAGTGTTTATCAGATCTTCTGTCCAGACAAAGCGGCAGTGGAAATTCTTGCCAGTATCTTCACCATGAAAGGTAGAAAGATCTCTTTCATCCATATACGTCATAGCCTTTAGCATATTATAAACAACTGAATCAACAAAGTTTCAAATCATGACTGGAGTGATGAATTTCACTCACCCCTCTTATAAATTTATGAAAACCACCCAACATACTAAAATTTATGCTATGCCAAGCCATTGTGCAGCATCTCACCTTAGATGTCAAATATATTGATCAATACGCATTATGTAATATGTACAGATGTTATAAAAATTATTTTAGGTTAAAATGCTTCTCTTTGGTTTCAAGATAAAAGTTCAAGAAATAAAACATAAAGAAAATAAAAAAATGAAAAGCAAAATATATCAGGAAAAGGGAGAAAAATTAAAAATTAGGGCGTTGAAGAAAAAAGAAAAAAAAGGTCCATTGCTTGATGAATTTCGAGAGAGTCCATGAATGCTTTATAATTCCATGTATAGTGATATATTGTCTATTCAGCATTTCTCCCATAATTCTCCACCACTATTCAATTTCAGACTTCTGCTATTCACATGCAAGCATCTTCAGACGTCCCTGAAAAACAAAACTCTCCAACAAAACTAATTAGCAAGGTCCTTAAACATTGTTTGAAGTTAAAACAAAACACTATTTACACGTTTACAGTTTGGAGCTTATTCACCCTCACTGCTAGAGAAATGTCATCTGCATTCAAAAACAGATCTGGAGAATATACATCTTGTACATTCATGACACCCTGTACCTCCTTCAACTGCTGTAATAATTTATCACGTTCCCCTCTCATCTTGTCATACTCAATTTTCAGGTGGTCATATTTCTGTTTTAACTGAGAAAACGGTATCCAAGTCTTGGACCTTTTCTTATTATTATTTTGTTCAGCTCTGTTTTTCATATTAATATCACCTATGTATGACCCGGAGTGTCCTCTCTGGGTGTTATCATAGGATATTATCTTCTGATCTTTATGTTCAGTATTTGTCCTAAACAATGTGGCTAAATCAATTTTGACAGCCTGCTCATTTGACTTTCTCCATAAATGGTCTGCTCTCAACAATATGTCTTTTAAATCATGAGGATTTGGGGTAACCAATAAAATATTTTGTTTGATATCTTCATGCAATGCATCTAGAAACATACTCATATGTATCAAGCCACCACGCTCAAATGCAAGATTATTACCGACCAATAATTCCATAATAGTTGCTATCCTGTGTGACAATTCATAGGGAGATTCATTTTGCATTTGTTGGATCTTCCCATGAATAGTAACATCAGAACGTACACCATACAAAACACATAATAATTCCAGTAATATGTCCCTTGTCCTCAGAGGCTGAATACAGATTTGTTTAATTCTCATCCAAAGACCACTTCCTACAGAATGTTGCAA
Organism: Aquarana catesbeiana; assembly: GCF_042186555.1. Classification (NCBI taxonomy): domain Eukaryota; kingdom Metazoa; phylum Chordata; class Amphibia; order Anura; family Ranidae; genus Aquarana; species Aquarana catesbeiana. The sequence continues at coordinate 240,741,471 of NC_133327.1, forward strand.
AACTCTTTCTAAGTCAGATGGGTTGAGATTGTACATATCTCTGACTTGCTGCACGTCACAAAACCATTTTAAAAATCTGTTTAAATCATGGTATGGAACCATTCCTATTTCTTTAAGAATTGCGTCTAATTCTTTTGGTTTTAACGGCTTCATTACAAGCTGAACTTCACCTGTATTATTATTATTGTTATAAACTGTGGTAGTCACAGTGGGGGCACCTGGTAATGAATTATCAGATTTAATATGAGGTTCTGTTTGCTGCAGATTGCTGAATCCAAGATTTGATGCATATCTGCATTCCTGAGATCTCTTCTCTAATTCCATAATCCTTAATTTTAATCTCTCATTTTCCTCTGATAATTCATCACAACGTTTAGATTTCTCAATTAAGGCTTCATCAATGGTAACCGCATGCAACTTTAAATTTACTGTCTCAGTGTCTGATTGGTTTTGTAACCTCTCACAAACATTGTTGCTATTATCAACTGCCTTCTGTAACTGGGTAATTTCCTCAACCTTATAATTCAAAGAACTTTCCATTGTTAGACAGCAAGATAACAAGCCCTGTATAATACAACCTTTTCTTTTACTTTCTGAAATTTTGCTATCAAAAACATTTTTCTCTAAAAATTCCTTCATCATCGTCCATGTCTGCTTACATTTTTCTGGAATTTCATAAGGACCGCCATGGCGCTTAATACATTTTAATACCCATCTGTTAACTTTATCAGAACTGACACTAGCTTCACACTGAGTAAGCATTTTGACTATATTACTAATAATTAAAAAAAGAAAATATTTTACTCACCGCATTAGTTACTCCTTTGGCTTCCACTTCAGGTCTTCTGGTACACGACACAGTCCTTTTTTGTTGTTGTTTCCGGTCTCCAGAGAATAATTCTGGGGTTCCCAACTTGTTTAAATTTGTAGATCAGACTCTCTTATGTCACAACCAGACATTCCAGACATTAGAGTCACAGCACAGCTCTTGGTTCTTCATCAGACTTCTGTCCACCTCACAGGATTGTTGTCACCACCGACTTCTGTTACTAAGTCCGAAAATGCTCTTCTGGTCACATGAACGGCACCAGTGTAGTGATTTAGTCTATTAATTAATACTGGGTGATATGATGTAGAGTGGGTATGATAATGAATTAGTAAGTACTCTTCCGCAGCAACCCAATTCTTCCAGAGAGATGCACTTTATTGACTTCCAACACAGAACAAAGTCCAAAGTCCACAGATGACAAAGAAATCCGACAGAGGAAATATAATTCAAAGTCCCATGTCTTAGGTCCGAGTGTGCATACACAGACAAGCCTCTCCCAAAACCTATAGACTGAATGCCGTGTTATATTCACTAAATATTGAATGGCTGAGCAATTTGATTGGCCGTTCCAATTTAGGACTTGAACAGCCGTGAACCACCCCAATTTGCACTCCCGCTTATCAACATCAACAAGTCCCCTTTAGATATATTAATTAGATAAACAGAACACCCTTTTGAGCCCTTGGAATACCTACATTCCCGCATATCAACATCAACAAGTCCCCTTTAGATATATGTAATTAGATTAGATTAACATACCACCTGAATACCCTTTGAAATGTTCAAATAGACTTGCATATGATTAACACATCAAAGAGTCTTCAGCTGTTAAAATTCAGTTGGACAAATCAACCATTCGGTCAACATTGACTGCATGTGTACATACACACAACAATGTCCCACATAAATCGGTGAACATTACAACATATTACAACACACATCTGTACCCGAGTACAAAATGAATGTTGGTTCACTAAACTGCACTTTCAATACAGAAGGAGTTTTCACAGCTCTTAACACAGACTCAGAGATAGGCGGCCTTTTCCTTAGGCTAAAAAACCTGATGGTCTCCGAGTTACACCTGGAATGGGACATTGCCTTCCTGGAGCAGTACACCAAGGAACGCATGGTCCCAAGAGGCCTAAGGTGGACAATCCACCCGCAACAAGGGGACCTAGATATCGAGTCTTGGTATCACTACTTTAATGAAGCAGGGATTTCCCTATTGGGGTTCCTTGTAGATAGAAAACGCACGAGAAGAACCATTATAGATAAAGAAATTAAGGAAATTAGAGACAAACTCCTCCCACACAAATCCACTATAGAGTATACCAACCTCTCTACCAATCTTAAGAACCATCTAGAAAAGGAAGAACGCGAACAAAGATTTAAAAAACAGAAGAAATATAGCAGAGACCTCAGTGACTACAAAAATGGAAATGTTTTTAGTTGGCAAACTACTAGCCAAGTTAAAGATCCACCTGCTAATACAAGTCACCATATGGAGACGGGAAGTTCGGATGAATCTGGGGCTCTACATATCCCCCCAGTACCTCCACCTCCCCCCATTGGTAACAATAGACGTCCCACCTATCCCCCCCCTGTCTCTACAACCCAATATAATGGTCCCCCCTCCAACTCTGGAAATAGAGGACGAAACAACAGGGGAAAGGGTAGGGGCAATAGGGATCGTTCTGTTCACTATGAAGAATACAGACAGGACTATTCCCCCCGAAGACGGAATAATGAGCACCACTACTACCAACCATATCCACAAAGAACCCCCATTAACACAAGAAACAGATTCTCACCACTTAGAGATGATCGACTCACTGATTATCGAAATTCCCAGTATCGTTATGACTATGGAGACAGAGACTATTCTGATAGGTCACCTTTCAATTATAACCAGGCCAAACCAAGATCTATGTACCCGGGGGGTTTTCACAGAGAACAGGAATACCCCACACGAAACCCAGAACAAAACGTCGCACCCGAGGGGGGAGGCGCACCAACAAAGAGAAAACGGGTCTAAAGGATTATGGCATCTTTAATCTAAGTAAAGCTGATTTTTCCTCAGCGGAGCTTAGTGTTTTGAACAAAGGATTGAAATTTGCCCCCCCAAAAACATTAAGCAAATTCTCCACATTTATAGATGTGCACAAATTTGTGCGCAAACTCAATGTGCAGAGATATATTGCGTCCAATCCAAGCAGGCCCCCAAACCTTCTTGCAAATTCCCATTCGGTTCACTCAGGGTTAGCCAACCCATCTCTATTTAATCTCTATTTAACCCCCCAGCACCTATAGCTCCGTCCATTAAAGTGTTTCGGGACCTAGTATTGGAGGACTTGGATGGTCTTCCAAAGAAAAAATACTACACTGATCCCAACATTAAAATAGGTTTAAAGTCCCTCTGCGAACGTAAAGATCTCGTCATCCGCCCGGCAGATAAGGGCGGAGGAATTGTCGTCCTCGATAGTAAAGACTATCAAGCAGAGATGACCAGAATCTTAAGTGACACAGAAACCTACTTGCCTCTTGGATCTAATCCCACTACAGGCTTTAAAAGAAGACTAGTGGATCTGATTGATACTGGCTTCCAGCTAGGCATACTAGACAAAAAAGAAAAAAAACTTTTTGGTTCCGGTGGCTCCACGCATCCCTATAATGTATTACCTGCCCAAGGTACACAAAAACATCACCCAACCTCCTGGTCGCCCAATTATCAGTGGAATTAACTCCGTAACCTCGCGCATAGGGAAATACATTGATCATTACTTGCAACCCATAGTGAAAACGATACCATCTTTTTTGAAGGATACCGGAGATACCATCAATAAATTACAACAGGTTACTTATAGCAATGACCTCATATTAGTAACCGCAGACGTTACTTCCCTATACACTATTATCCCTCACGAGCTAGGCCTAGGAGCGGTTGAACTTTTCCTGTCAAGAGATAAAAACATCCCTATGACCCAAAAGAGGTTCATTATGGATTTGCTACACTTTGCCACCAAGTCGAATTACTTCTGGTACAATAACTGCTATTACCTGCAGACAAAGGGGGTAGCTATGGGGGCAAAATTTGCCCCCAGCCTGGCCAATATCTTCATGGCCAAATGGGAGGAGGATGTCGTCAGAGTCCTGAAACCCCCACAGCTGGTTCTGTGGGCCAGGTACATCGACGACATCCTCCTCCTATGGAGAGGTTCCATGGGATCCCTGAACCACTTCATGTCAATTCTAAATGAGAATGAGGTGGGTATCCACTTGTCCTATGAGGCTAGTCTCTCTGTAATTCATTTCCTAGATCTAGAAATCACAGCTGTCAATGGTCGACTGGAGACGAAAACCTTCTTTAAGGTCACTGACCGCAACGGATACATCCCGATCGACAGCTGCCACCATACAGCATGGCTGAAATCAGTCCCTCGAAGTCAACTGATGAGAATCAGACGCAATTGTTCCCTTCTGCCGGACTATTACAGACAAGCAGAGACTATTGATATCTAGATTCGAAGAAAAGGGATATGATGGAGGACAAATTGACCAGGAGATCCAGAAAGTAGCTCACATTGATCGTTCATCGCTACTAGTGGAGCAACCTAAAAGACCTTTGGATAATAGACATAGATGGGCCTTTCTCACCAACTATTCCATCCAACATAAACAGATAAAGAGTATTATCTAAAGGCATTGGAAAATATTAAAAAACGACCGAACATTGGGCCCATTACTCCCCAATCAGGCTGGAGTGATTTATAGAGGTGCACCATCGATAGGGGGCAGAATTGCACCGGGAGTAGTGGACCCCCCAAAGACGCCATCTTTTTTCCATGATCTCAAAGGCTTCTATCCCTGCAGGAAATGTACGGTATGCAAACTCAATGCTTGCAAATCCCGTAAAATTGAAACTTTCACGTCATCTACAACTGGGAGGGAATATAAGATGAAACGATTTGCGACATGCACTACGAAGTTCATAGTTTACCTCATCACTTGCCCCTGTGGTAAGCAGTATATAGGACGAACTATACGCAATTTCTCTATACGAGTGAACGAACATATCACAGCTATACTAAAAGGACGCACTAATCATAGTGTTCCTAAACACTACTTACACCACCATAACCAAAATCCATCTGGAACGAAGTTCCAGATTATTGACAAATTCGTTCCACATTGGAGGGGGGAACCAAACATAAGGGGGGTCTCCAAACTAGAAACTTTTTGGATACATCTCATGAAGTGCTATGTGCCACACGGATTCAATGTCGAGTGGGATATCAATGCTTTTATAAATCAATCTTAGGCATTGGTATCCCCCCAATGGCTGACCCTAGACGTCTGGGGACGACATGGTGCCTCCTTGGACTACCTAGACCCTCGAACCGTTCTTACTTCCGCTATTTTATTTCTAATAGTGGATACCACCGCAAGTAATTTGCCCAACACCTTCTGGGAAAAGATCATGAGTAGTTTCCACTAGGCCCCTATTGAGCACCTACCTCTACACTATAGAATATATACCTCTTTGAACCATTTTTTGTAGAATTTAATTTTCCTGTGGAAAATATTCTGAATCTATATTTTCCAATCTCTGACTTTATATAACATTACCTTATTTTTTACTGAACTACACACATATTTGATATTGATCATAACTTCTACCTATACAATACAAATATATTTATCACCTACTTCTTCCATTTTCTATGCTCTTCGATTTTTTTTGATCTTTTCATCAACTACGTACTTCATTTGATTTATATTTAGAGGTCACAATTACACGATCTTCATCAATTTTTTTAAATTTTTTAAAATTTTTTATTAATTTTTACATTAATTTTTATTAATTCTCATATTTTTTAAGAATGTTCTCTATGTACATGATTCACTTTAAGACGACTACGTATAGGTCATACCCTATGACCCGTTTTTTATATACCACTTTGCATTGGTCTCTGCATATACGATCTACTATATATCATGTATCTGGCAATTTTTGCATCGTCCTAATTTTTTTGCCTCTTTATTGTCACCATCACATGGAAATGTCACATAGTCGCCTGTCCATATTGCCTGCCTGTACACTGAGAATTCTTAGTGATTATGTGCATAATATGTACCATTTATTATTGTGTATGGGGATAGTTTGGGAGGACTTCCGGGATTAGGACCGCACTATGTGTATTCAAATTAGATACCAATATCATGGATCGCCGCTATGTTTGCGTTCCATGTCTTAGCCTGACAAGTCCTCACTTCCTGCCTCCTATGACACGCAGGCCGAGAGCGGCCTATCGTCACTCCTAGGAATATACACCACGTGACTAACACGTGACCACCAGGACGAATAGGGTTGACGCTCTGCCGATTGGAGATTAGAAGTGAGGCTTGGTCCTCAACCAGCTCCCTGCAAATGCGATTGGCCACAAAAATATCATGTGACTGTTTGTCACCGGTGACGCTGCCGAACCCGGAAGTCATCCTGTGTAACAGCGCTTATCAGCTGTTACACTCCATTTATGGCAGAATATATAAAGCGCAGTTGTGTGGGGGGCTTATTCATACCCCAGCAGAAGCCTTTGGAGGCGAAACGCGTCGGGTCTCTATGACTACACCCCACCACTACCCACTGCGCTGTTTTTATACCGTTTTTTATGCTTTTTTTTTATATCAATTTTACTTTGAGCCGAGTTTTTACTGCCCTTGCTTGTAAAATTTTTTGGAGTGTACTCCTTAATAAAATGCTCTAACGCTTTCTACAAAATAAGGATTTACACTATGTGGAAGCTTACCTATTGGTTCATATGACGGGCTTTTGAGGAAACGGTCATTCGGTGACCGAAATCGAATCCTGGGGGCCCTGGATCCTAATTTGGCACACCATCTGAGGACTTCTGACAAGATTCTACACAAATCTCCCTACAGATCTTCACCCCATACCGCTTGACGGTGCAAGCTCGTTTGACTCACCGCCAACGGCCTGTGAGTCCACCTTATCCGGTAAGGGCATCCTTTTGCTTTCCTTTCTCTGTGTTGAGACCACCTACATGAGTGAAGAATCTGCTTGTACCTAAGGACCCTTCCTAAACAGCCTGTAATCACCTCATAGGAAGACGGTTTACGCCCAGATGGTTGTGGGACTAAATTAGGAGTATCCCATTCACTCATTAATAAACTTTGAATACCCATATATGTTTACCATTTTTAGGGATTTGGACGTCCTTTCTCTTGGTTTTCACCTTAATGAACATTATTTTTGTGGAGCTGCATACTTTATATATTAAGATACCTTGCATCACTATTTTTCTGTATTGCCTTTTTGGAATATGGTTCTGTATGCACGATTGTTTCTTAATTAACCTACAGGTTGTTACTGAGTATCCGACTCCCTTACACATTTAAACATTCATTACTACTTTATACTTTACACTCTTTTGGGTTGTTTTATAAAACAATTACCTTTCACTTCATAAGTTTACACTTTAGTTTTATTATTCCTCTATAGAGATCACTACTACCTGATTAGTAACATGTGTCTCACTACCCATTAGCGCCACACTTTTCATTATCAAACTGCAGTATATGTGCCTAACAACAATGTAACAATCAACAAATAAAATTTGGAGAAAATAGTTATAGAAATTCTACCCCCATACTCTTGTGCGGTAAAACTGGTTACAAATGATTACAAGCAGGTAGAACAAGATTCTTTACTTGACTGAAATATGTAAAAGAGATGTATTGCCTTTTTTTTTTTTTTTTTGCTTTTTTTTTTAAGATTCGTACTTATCTAGATGGATGCATCAGTCCGATGCTGCATCTGTCCCCCGGCGCCTCTAACACTGAGAAACGAGCGATCGAACACCGCTGATGGTAGCAGCTGGCTCAGGCCCTCAGTGGCTCGCTGTGAGGCTGAGCTGGGTGCCGGTCCAGGCAGGTGGGTGGATCCCGAATTCATTGTCGTGATCTTGCCCAAGCCTGGACCAGCTCTGTGATGTCAGCCGGCAGCGGGCTTCAGCCCGCTGTCTGCTGAAAAAGGGTCACAGGAGTGCAGAATGAACTGCACTCCTGTGATCCACAGGAGAAGTACAACCAAACAAGCTTTGCCTGTACTTCTCCTCTTAAACTTTTCACATATTTTAGCCCTATGGATGTGCCTACCCCTGTGTTTGGAAGCAGGTGCCAATACTCAGTGACACTTTGGTGTGTGGTGCTTAGTGGACTATTCCGCTGGGAGTATCTTCAGTCAACCCCACTATAAGGACTTTGTAATAACCATCCTAACTTATGCATTAGATGATTATTATCCCTAGTAACCAATGAGCAAAATCCGGACAAAGACTGTATTAAAAAGTCATTTTTAGGAGCCATAAACCAGGCGGAGACAGAAAATGCAGTTAAAATTACACCTTTAATAAAATAGCAAAAAATAACACAGTTCAGGAACGTAGTCAAAAACTGAAGCCAGGGTTTGAATGCCAGAGCAGGTATTCAGATGAGCTGGGGTCAGGAAGCCAGAAATCTGTGTAGTAAGGAGCAAAAACAGGAACAGATATCAGAAGAGGAGTCAGCCAGGCCAAGTGATACACAGGAACACACTAGATATCATAGACCACGCAAGGGCACAGAGGGAATGAGTAAAGCTGTTTAAATAGCCAAAAGGGGCTGGCTGTAGGCTGGACTAATGAGGCAGGTAATTGTAACCAGGTGAGCCACTGTGGAAACGAGTGACTGGTAATTTACCGACAGCTGAGCAGCCTCTGTCCCCACCAGGCTTGAGGGGAAAATGTCTATGAAAAGCACGGAAGAGGGCAGGAGCATGTACGTCTGAGAATGAGACCCAAGAGTGTTCCTCCTGATAGTAACCCCTCCAGTAAACAAGATATTGTATGCGTCCATGAAACCTATGGGAGTCAATGATAGTTTGTATCTCATACTCCTCATGATTGTCAACCTGAACCTGGCGAGGGTGTGATACAGAGGTGGTATAGTGATTGCACACCAAAGGTTTTAATAAGGAAAAATTGAATATGCTGGAAGGAAGATCTAATGCGTAGGCCACTGAGTTAGCCTTACGGAGTATGCAGAAATGCCCAATATACCGAGGTGCTGGTTTTAGTGAGGGAACACGGAGTCAGAGGTTATGGGAAGACAGCCAGACCCTCTCGTTCTTGGTAGGAGGGTGCAGGTAGGCATCAGTGGTTAGCATGGAGTCTGTACCTCTCTCTGGAGCGTTGCAAGGATTCTTGGACCTGCACCCAAGTGGAATACAAATCCCAAAGATGATCCCTCAATGCAGGAATTCCCTGTGGAACGAATGTGTCAAGCGGCATGGATGGCTGGAACCCATAGTTCGCCATAAACTGGGATAATCAGGAGGCGGCATTGATGTCCCTATTGTGAGCAAACTTCATCCGAGGTAACAGGTCCGACCAGTTGTTATAGTGGTCAGAAATATAGCAACGTAGCAACTGCTCCAAGGCTTGGTTGGCCCATTCTGCAGCCCCATTGAACAGGTGATATGCTGAGGAGAAGGAAAGCTGAATGCCCAACTGTGCACAAAAGGCTCGCCAAAACCTGGAAATCTATGTAACCGAAAGACCTCCAAAGCGAAAATTGATGCCAGTTCTTTGAACGTAAGCAACTTCTTAAGCGGAGTACAATGTGAAATTTTCAAAAAAAGGGTCAACCACTATAAGAATAACTGTAGCCCTGGATGTTGGGCAAATCCACAATAAAATTAATAGACAAGTGGGTCCAAGGTCTCTCCCCACTGGATATGGGTTGTAGGAGGCCCACTGGAGTGTATTGGGATGTTTTATTCTGAGCACACATGGGCCAAGCGGCTCCAAAGACGGTTACATCAGTGCAGAGAGTAGCTCACCAGAATTGTTGAGACTTAGACCATATGAGTTGATTTTTCCCTGGGTGCCCAGCTGCTTTAGGGAAATGGTAGGTCTGGAGCAAAGCAGTGAGGAGATTATTGGGGACAAAGCAGCGGTCATGGGGTTTTTCAGGAGGAGAATGGATCTGAGAGGCCAGAATTCTCTCACCCAAAGGTGAATTGAGAGTAGTGTGAATAGTGGCCAAAATACGGTCCGGAGGTATTACAGAAATAAGAACAAATTACATTTTGGAAGAGGAGTAAAACTGTGGCGACAAAGCACCTGCCCTTATATTCTTCGTACCTGCCAAGAAGGAGACTTACAACTTAGGGGTTCCTTAAGCGGGGCATCACTATGCAGCTTACTAGAAAAAGGAAATAACCACTATAGTATAGTATGTTTGTAACAGAGCATAAATGCACCAATAGAAGCTTCCAATATTCTATTCACATTTAATAAGTAAATTCTTTTTAGGAAAAAAAAAGTTTACTTCCAGAGGAAGCCACGTGGGTGGTGGCATAACGCATGGAGGCTGAGCCAAGCGATGTGAGAGTGATGGTGGAAGCAGCTTCATTTCATGTCTATGTGCATTAGATTTCTTATGCTCAGTTTCACTTAATACAAGTGAATAGAATATTGGAAACTTCTATTGGTGTATGTATACTCTGTTACAAACATACTACACTATAGTGGTTATTACCTCTTTCCGGTGAGCTGCATAGAGATGCCCTGCTTAAGGAACCCCTAAGTTGGATCTAAGAGCAGGACCACAGCCTGGGATGTGAGATCAAGTTGAGGATTTCCTCATTCGTGCATTATTGACCTGCTAAAAACAGGCCCACTAGCAAGGTGAGCGCGCGCTTCACTAGGTGCTGGAACACCATGTGGTCTGTGGTGAAGCACTGAGGGGATTGAGTTAATGAAGAGCTAAAGTAGAAGAGGCACTATTACACACTATATTTGGACTTTTGGGACTCTTGAATATATGGACATTGTATCTTGGTGTATGGGATTATTTTCTGTCTAACAGATTATTTACACAAATGAATGGGAGTTCTTGATGTAGTCTAAATTTCTTTAATTAGGGAGGGGGATTTATCCTATTTTTATTCATCCTTATTAAATTAATTATCCTTTTTTGTGTTATTTTTGGAGTAGCATGACCATACACTATTTACAGTCAGGTCCATAAATATTGGGACATCGACACAATTCTAATCTTTTTGGCTCTATACACCACCACAATGGGTTTAAAATGAAACAAACAAGATGTGCTTTAACTGCAGACTTTCAGCTTTAATTTTAGGGTATTTACATTCAAATCAGGTGAACGGTAGGAATTACAACAGTTTGTATATATGCCTCACACTTTTTAAGGGACCAAAAGTAATGGGACAATTGGCTGCTCAGCTGTTCCATGGCCAGGTGTGTGTTATTCCCTCATTATCCCATTTACAAGGAGCAGATAAAAGGTCCAGAGTTAATTTTAAGTGTGCTATTTGCATTTGGAATCTGTTGCTGTCAACTCTCAATATGAGATCCAAAAAGCTGTCACTATCAGTGAAGCAAGCCATCATTAGGCTGAAAAAACAAAACAAACCCATCAGACAGATAGCAAAAACATTAGCTGTGGCCAAATCAACTGTTTGGAACATCCTCAAAAAGAATGCACCGGTGAGCTCAGCAACACCAAAAGACCTGGAAGAACACGGAAAACAACTGTGGTGGATGACCAAAGAATTCTTTCCCTGGTGCAGAAAACACCCTTCACAACAGTTGGCCAGATCAAGAACATTCTCCAGGAGGTAGGTGTATGGGTGTCAAAGTCACCAATCAAGAGAAGACTTCACCAGAGTGAATACTTCACCACAAGATGTAAACCATTGGTGAGCCTCAAAAACAGGAAGGCCAGATTAGAGTTTGTCAAACAACATGTAAAAAAGCCTTCACAGTTCTGGAACAACATCCTATGGACAGATGAGACCAAGATCAACTTGTACCAGAGTGATGGGAAGAGAAGAGTATGGAGAAGGAAAGGAACTGCTCATGATTCAAAGCATACCACCTCATCAGTGAAGCATGGTGGTGGTAGTGTCATGGCATGGGCATGTATGGCTGCCAATGGAACTGGTTCTCTTGTATTTATTGATGATGTGACTACTGACAAAAGCAGCAGGATGAATTCTGAAGTGTTTTGGGCAATAGTATATGCTCATATTCAGCAAAATGCTTCAGAACTCATTGGACGGCACTTCACAGTGCAGATGGACAATGACCCGAAGCATACTGCGAAAGCAACCAAAGAGTTTTTTAAGGGAAAGAAGTGGAATGTTATGCAATGGCCAAGTCAATCACCTGACCTGAATCCGATTGAGCATGCATTTCACTTGCTGAAGACAAAACTGAAGGGAAAATGTCCCAAGAACAAGCAGGAACTGAAGACAGTTGCAGTAGAGGCCAGGCAGAGCATCACCAGGGATGAAACCCAGCGTCTGGTGATGTCTATGCGTTCCAGACTTCAGGCTGTAATTGACTGCAAAGGATTTGCAACCAAGTATTAAAAAGTGAAAGTTTGATGGATGATTGTTAATCTGTCCCATTACTTTTGGTCCCTTAAAAAGTGGGAGGCACATATACAAACTGTTGTAATTCCTACACCGTAGGAACATGTAAATAGCCTCAAATTGAAGCTGAAAGTCTGCAGTTAAAGCACATCTTGTTCGTTTCATGTCAAATCCATTGTGGTGGTGTATAGAGCCAAAAAGAATAGAAATGTGTCGATGTCCCAATATTTATGGACTTGACTGTATATATATATATATATATATATATATATATACACTACCGTTCAAAAGTTTGGGGTCACATTGAAATGTCCTTATTTTTGAAGGAAAAGCACTGTACTTTTAAATGAAGCTAACTTTAAACTAGTCCTAACTTTAAACAAATATACTCTATACATTGCTAATGTGGTAAATGACTATTCTAACTGCAAATGTCTAGTTTTTGGTGCAATATCTACATAGGTGTATAGAGGCCCATTTCCAGCAACTATCACTCCAGTGTTCTAATGGTACAATGTGTTTGCTCATTGGCTCAGAAGGCTAATTGATGATTAGCAAACCCTTGTGCAATCATGTTCACACATCTAAAAACAGTCTAGCTCCTTCCAGAAGCTACAAAACTGACCTTCCTGTGAGCAGATTGAGTTTCTGGAGCATCACATTTGTGGGGTCAATTAAACGCTCAAAATGGCCAGAAAAAGAGAACTTTCATCTGAAACTCGACAGTCTATTCTTGTTCTTAGAAATGAAGGCTATTCCATGCGAGAAATTGCAAAGAAATTGAAGATTTCCTACAACGGTGTGTACTACTCCCTTCAGAGGACAGCACAAACAGGCTCTAACCAGAGTAGAAAAAGAAGTGGGAGGCCACGTTGCACAACTAAGCAAGAAGATAAGCACATTAGAGTCTCTAGTTTGAGAAACAGACGCCTCACAGGTCCCCAACTGGCATCTTCATTAAATAGTACCCGCAAAACACCAGTGTCAACATCTACAGTGAAGAGGCGGCTGCGGGATTTTGGGCTTCAGGGCAGAGTGGCAAAGAAAAAGCCATATCTGAGACTGGCCAATAAAAGAAAAAGATTAAGATGGGCAAAAGAACACAGACATTGGACAGAGGAAGACTGGAAAAAAGTGTTGTGGACAGATGAATCCAAGTTTGAGGTGTTTGGATCACAAAGAAGAACGTTTGTGAGACGCAGAACAAATGAAAAGATGCTGGAAGAATGCCTGACGCCATCTGTTAAGCATGGTGGAGGTAATGTGATGGTCTGGGGTTGCTTTGGTGCTGGTAAGGTGGGAGCTTTGTACAGGGTAAAAGGGATTCTGAATAAGGAAGGCTATCACTCCATTTTGCAACGCCATGCCATACCCAGTGGACAGCGCTTGATTGGAGCCAATTTCATCCTACAACAGGACAATGACCCTAAACACACCTCTAAATTGTGCAAGAACTATTTACAGCAGAAGCAGGCAGCTGGTATTCTATCGGTAATGGAGTGGCCAGCACAGTCACCAGATCTGAACCCCATTGAGCTGTTGTGGGAGCAGCTTGACCGTATGGTACGCCAGAAGTGCCCATCCAACCAATCCAACTTGTGGGAGCTGCTTCTAGAAGCGTGGGGTGCAATTTCTCCAGCTTACCTCAATAAATTAACAGCTAGAATGCCAAAGGTGTGCAATGCTGTAATTGCTGCAAAAGGAGGATTCTTTGATGAAAGCAAAGTTTGATGTAAAAACAATGTTATTTCAAATACAAATCATTATTTCTAACCTTGTCAATGTCTTGACTCTATTTTCTATTCATTTCACAACGTATGGTGGTGAATAAGTGTGACTTTTCATGGAAAACACAAAATTGTTTGGGTGACCCCAAACTTTTGAACGGTAGTGTATATATAGTATCCTTCAGGATAGCTGGGAACGCAAAAAAGCCATCTAAGGTCTGTCCCGTACAGGACCTCAGGTGCGGGCGTTTCCTGGATGGGTAGACAATACTTCAATAAGTGACCTGCCTGGCCACAGTAAAGGCACAATCTCTCCCTCCTCCCAAAGGCCCTTTCTTTGGCAGAGAGATGTGTGAAGCCAAGCTGCATGGGCTCTACCTCAGTGGAGGACTTGGACCCAGGAGGCATGGGAGATGAGGGAGGCATGGGGGGGAATGCAAAGCTTGGAGCCAAATGTAGAGGAGGCTTCCGCAAGTGCTCCTTAAACGAAGGTTTCTTTTGAAGTCTGGAATCAATGAGAAGGGCAAACGAGATCAACTCCTCAAGATTCCTAGGTATATCTTGAGTTGCAATCTCATCTTTAATGTTATCAGAGAGGAAAAATGGGAAAAAGCAGCCACAAGAGCCTCACTGTTCCAAGCAACCTCTGCTGCCAGAGTGCAGAATTCAATAGCGTAGTCGGCAGCAGTTCTCATACTCTTTTTAAAGGACATGAGGCTTTTGGCAGCAGAGGTGGAGCAAGCGGGAATATCAAATATCCTTTTAAAGAAGGCCACCAACTTAGGTTCATTCTGAATAGTGAGTTTTTGTGTCTCCCATAGAGGGTTTGCCCAAAACAAGGCTTTGTCAGAAAGCAAAGAATTAATAAAGCCTACTTTGCTTCTGTCCATAGGGAATGCCTGGGGCAGTATCTCAAAATATATTCCAACCTGGTTGAGAAACCTTCAGTAGTGAGCTAGATTGCTCCCAAAATGGTGGGGAAGTGGAGCAGAACCAGTTATAACTCTTACATTGGTAGTATTAGAGGAGGCTGTCTGAACAGAGGAAGGAGCAGCAGCAGCAGGGATGGCTTGCAACACTGGCTGTACCAGATCAGCTGAAGTAGGAGGATCCAGATGAGCAGTTCAAATCACGAGTGGTTGTAAGGCTATGGCAAACCGATCCATGCGGTGGTCCTGCTCGTCCAATCTGGAGAAAATCTGCATCTTCTGAATTCATGGCCCTTGCATAATGTCAGGAACCATAAACAGGGCGGTGACAGAAAATGCAGTTAAAATCACAAAAAAATAACAGAGTTAAGGAACATAGTCAAAAACTGAAGCCAGGGTTTGGATGCCAGAGCGGGTAAACAGACAAGCCAGAAGTCAGCATAGTAGGGAGCAAAAACAGGAACAGATATTGGTAGAGAAGTCAGCTAGGCCAGGTCATACACAGGAACACACTGGATATACAGTAATAGACCACGCAAGGGCACAGAGGGAATGAGCAAAGCTGTTTTAATAGCCAAAAGGGGCTGGCTATAGGCTGGACTAATGAGGCAGGTAATGATAACCAGGTAATGGTCACAGTGGAAACGAGTGACTGGTAATTAACCGACAGCTGAGCAGCCTCTGTGCACTGAAGGAAAAGAGCTGCTCATAAACAGTAGGAGCCTAGCCCTGACAGCTTCAACCTAGCAGATAAATTCAGTTTCTGTTTGGCTAAAAGTCACTTGTTGAATTCATATCATATTAACCACTTGCCAACCAGGCCAATTCTGACATTTCTCTCCTACATGTAAAAATCATATTTTTTTTGCTAGAAAATTACATAGAACCCCCAAACATTATATATATTTTTTTCCGCCGAGACCCTAGAGAATACAATGGCGGTCACTGCAACATTTTATCTTGCACAGTATTTGCGCAGCAATTTTTCATGCTTTGAAAAAAAAAAAACAGTAAAGTTAGCCCAATTTTTTGTATAATATGAAAGATGAAGTTACGCCGAGTAAAGAGATACCTAACAAAATTGCACACGCTCATGGAATGGCGCCAAACTTCGGTACTTAAAAATCCCCATATGCGAGGCTTTAAATTTTTTTACTGGTTACATATTTTGAATTACAGAGGAGGTCTAGGGCAAGAATTATTTCTCTAGCTCCAACGTTCGCGGCGAGACTTCACATGAGTGGTTTGAACACCGTTTTCATATGTGGGCAGGACTTATGTATGCCTTCGCTTCTGCATGCGAGCACAGGGGGACAGGGGCACTTTAAAACATTTTTTTTTTTTTTATTGTTAATTTTACTTTACATTTTTTAGTTTGATCACTTTTATTCCTATTACAAGGAATGCAAACATCCCTTGTAATAGGAATATGGCATGAAAGGTCCTCTTTACAGTGAGATATGGGGTCAATAAAACCCCACATCTCACCTCTAGGCTGGGAAGCCCGAAATAAAAAAAAAAAATGATCTCAGCTTCCCAGCCGAGGCGGTGCCGTTTGTTTGAATGCAGAGGCTGGGCGTGATGTCATTACATCGCGCCCAGCCTTCGACGATCATAGAGACTCTGGCGGCATCTGGTCCACCGGAAATCTCTATGGTAAACATTCGGGGCCGGCAGATCCTGTCTCCGAATCACCGATCGCAGCGGTGAGTCGGTAGAAGCACCGGAGGGCGGCGGGAGTGGGGGAGTCCCCTCTTGCCGCCCGTAAGAATGATCAAGCAGCTGACCAGCCGCTATGATCATTCTTATGGTGTAGGGAATCGCCGGCTAAAAAAGATGATATCTGAATGATGCCTGTAGCTGCAGGCATCATTCAGATATCCCAGCACAAAGCCCAGGACGTCATATGACGGCCTGCCGTTGGCAAGTGGTTAATGCAAAGTCATTATTACACTAAATAATACTATCTACAATTCTGGAGACATTGGTTTTCTTTTGGCAAAATGCAGGAATAACAGTGCCTTGAAAAAGTATTCATACCCTTTGAAATTTTCCACATTTTGTCATGTTACAACCAAAAACGTAAATGTATTTTATTGGGATTTTATGCGATAGACCAACACAAAGTGGCACATAATTGTGAAGTGGAAGGAAAATGATAAATGATTTCCAACATTTTTTTACAAATAAATATGTGAAAAGTGTGGTGTGCATTTGTATTCAGCCACCTTTACGCTAAAACCTCTAACTAAAATCTAGAGAAACCAATTGCCTTCAGAAGTTACCTAATTAGTAAATAGAGTCCACCTGTGTGTAATTTAATCTCAGTATAAATACAAATGTGAAGCCCTCAGAGGTTTGTTAGATAACCTTAGAGAACAAACAGCATCATGAAGCCAAGGAACACACCAGACAGGTCAGGGATACAGTTGTGGAGAAGTTTAAAGCAGGGTTAGGTTATAAAAAAAATATCCCACGATCTCATGGAGCACTGTTCAATCCATCATGCAAAAATGAAAAGAGTATGGCACAACTGCAAACCTACCAAGACGTAGCTGTCCACCTAAACTGACAGGCCAGGTAAGGAGAGTATTAATCAGAGAAGCAGCCAAGAGGTCCATGGTAACTCTGGAGGACCTGCAGGGATCCACAGCTCAGGTGGAAGAATCTGTCCACAGGACAACTATTAGTCGTGCACTCCACAAATCTGGTCTTTATGGAAGAGTGGCAAGAAAAAAGCCATAAGAAGTCCCTTTTTCCGTTTGAGAGAAGTCATGTAGGGGACACAGCTAACATGTGGAAGAGGGTACTCTGGTCAGATGAGACCAAAATTGAACTTTTTGGCCTATAAGCAAAACACTATGTGTGGTGGAAAACTAACACTGCACATCACCCTGAACACGCTATCCCCACTGTGAAACATGGTGGTGGCAGTATCATGGTGTGGGGATGCTCTTCTTTGCCAGGGACAGGGAAGCTGGTCAGAGTTGATGGGAAGATGGATGGAGCCAAATACAGGGCAATCTTAGAAGAAAACCTGTTAGAGTCTGCAAAAGACTTGAGACTGGGGTGGAAGTTCACCTTCCAGCAGGACAAGGACCCTAAACATACAGCCAGAGCTACAATGGAATGGTTTGGAACAAAGCATATTAATGCGTTAAAATGGCCCAGTCAAAGTCCAGACCTAAATCTATTTGAGAATCTGTGGCAAGACTTGAAAATTGCTGTTCACAGATGCCCGCCATCTAATCTGACAGAGCTTGAGCTATTTTGCAAAGAAGAATGGGTAAATATTTAACTCTCTAGATGTGCAAAGCTGGTAGAAACATACCCAAAAAGACTTGCAGCTGTATTTGTAGCAAAAGGTGGTTCTACAAAGTATTGACTCAGGGGGGCTGAATACAAATGCACGCCACACTTTTCAGATATTTACTTGTAAGGAAACCATTTATCATTTTCCGTCCGCTTCACAATTATGTGCCACTTTGTGTTGTTCTATCACATAAAATCCCAATAAAATACATTTACGTTTTTGGTTGTAACACGACAAAATGTGGAAAATGTCAAGGAGTATGAATACTTTTTTAAGGCACTGTACCTTTATTTTGTCCTGATCCTTTTTTTGTCAACATAGAGGGATACAATACTTTTTAATTCAACAACTGCCACCGTTGCGCTATTGCAGTGATCTCTGAAATGCACACACAATTGTTCATTTGTTCGCTTACGTCAGTGGCCTCCAAACTGTGGCCCTTTGCTTGCCTTTATCTGGTCCTTGGCGCAGTATTCCTCCCACTGACATCAACAATGGACATAATTCCTCCCACTGATGTAAACCATGGGACACTATGCTTCCTACTGACACCAATGATGTGGCAATATTTCTCCCACTGACATCAACAATGGGGCATAATTCCTTCCACTGACACCAGCAATAGGGTACTTTTACCAAAAATGGGGCACTATTCCTCCCACTGACCCTAATGATGGGGCACTATTTTTTTCACTGACATAAACAATAGGGCACTATTGTTCTCACTGACATCAATGATGGGGCACTATTCCTTCTACTGACACCAACAACGGGACAGTATTCCTTCCACTGACACCAACAATGGGGCATTATTCATCCCAATAGTATCAATAATGGGGCCCATTCCTCCTTCTACTGACCACAGGCTCTATGTAAATTTTTTACTCCCACTGACCACTAATCTTGGGACATTAACACTGGGGCGTTTTCTACTCCCAATGGCCACAGTCCAGCCCCCCTAAAGTCTGAAGGACAGTAAGCTGGCCCTTTGTTCAAAACATTTGGAGACTCCTGACTTAGATTCTAAAATAAAATAGAATTTGTTGTATCCGTAGATACCTTTGTACAATTTCTATTGTCAATGTCCAAGAAAAAAGAGAGTTCTATTTTTTTTTTATACTCTTCAACACATACATTCATATACACTGCTGTTTAATCCCATATCATTTTCATCTACTAATAGGATAATTAGAGGTTTAAGCAAACATAACTGTTTTTTGTTTAGCGAGTTGTATGCTGCAGTGGCAAGGCCTATTTTCAGTGAAAGCTCCTCTTTCCAGAATCACAATAACAGAGACTATGAAGTTGTGCATACATATTGTCACAGAAGAGGCTGCCAGACAGATCAAAACTAAAACACCATTTTACTGTTTATATTAATAGCTTTAAACATCTGATATAGTCATTTATAAAAAAGTATTTTGCTGTCCAAAATCAAAGCATATGTTTTGACAGTAGACTGCCAAACTAAACTTTCTTGTTCTTATAAAGTCAGAGCACTGTACTTCAACACTTTCATGTAACCAAATAAGGTGGGTACACAAAAAAAGACTTAAGCCGCGTACACACGAGCGGAATGTCCGACAGAAAAAGTCAGACGGAAGATTTTCATCGTCTATTCCGATTGTGTGTATGCCTCATCGGATTTTTTTTTTTGAAAATTCTAACGGACCTAGAAATGGAACATGTTCTAAATATTTCCGACTGAACCAATACCTATCGGGGAAACCACTCGTCTGTATGCTGTTCTGACAGAACAAAAACAATGCATGCTCTGAAGCAAGTACAAGACGGAAGCTATTGGCTATTGGCTATTGAACTTCCTTTTTCTAGTCCCGCCGTACGTGTTGTACGTCACTTCGTTCTGGATAGTCGGACTTTGGTGTGACCGTGTGTATGCAAGAAAGCTTGAGTGGAATTCCGTCGGTGTTCCGTTGGAGAAACCTTCGGAGTTTATTCCGACGGCAAAACCGGTCGTGTGTACGCGGCATAACAATGGTAAATGACTTGTGAATAAATAACACTGAGACAAGTAAAGTGAAAGCAGACAAGTGAATATTTGACGGTGAACAAGGTCGGACGGGTAGGACAAGATGTCACAAGGTCACATTACCTTTGGGTGGAGTTCTGCGGTTGGAGAGACCCTGCAATGTGAATCTCTTTCTAGCAAGCGCTGAGCGCTCTAGGTTATGACTGGCAGGTTTATCAGCTAGGAAAAAGGGAAAGGGAAAGCAGTAAAGCTGGAAGGGAGTGAGGTTAGTTGGGTTAACCGGCAAGCAAAACAGAAGGGAAGGTGGGATGGTGATGCACTTTAAAATTAAATACAAATTACCTGATATCATTATTGTAGCTTTTCCTATGCCCATATATCCATTCATAAAGTCATATAAATGCTTAAAAAGATCAATTCTCCAAATTCTGTACATTCTGGTCTGTGTGTCTGCTGGAGAGTAAAACCTAGCTCCCAGGTCTGCACACCTCTGGTGCCCTTTATAAGGGGATTCTATTTCCCTGCTGGAGTTAAGGCAATACACCAGCTTCTTGTATCTCTTAGTTCTCATTTCTCACATGTCTTGACCATTACAAATGCTTCTTGTTTGATTTTTTGTATTTTTCTTATTGTATGTTATATTTTAGAGAATGAAACAGGGGAGTACTCAGAACTCTAAAGCATTTGGAAATATGGCCAATAACTATGGCAGGAAAATCTAGCCACTACAGTCCCCAAGAGAGCTATATCTAGAACTGATAAACACTTGTTTCAAATGTGGATGGTGAAATGTAACACACAGTTTCTTTTTTCAATATAACTATTGGCGACAGTTAAATTACCCAACATATACTAACTATGTTAAGGAGAAATTAGAATTAATTAGTAACTTGTATTTTATATTTACAGTTTATTAACACCGATGTACATGTATTCATTACTTTGTCCCTTTCTACTATAATTACCAGCCATAGCTTTTAACAGGCAGTGCTATTTATTTTGATTGTCCTGAGATATTGCAAGTATGGTCTGTTTAATTATAAGGGAGCTCCGAGCACACAATGATACTTTGATACTTTATAACCCATGGCAATAAAAACAAACAACTCTACATTATGAAAAGCAGATGAAACCTAAAAGAAGAATGCATACCACTACGTAAAATCTGCTGAAGGGAGTACAGGAAGTCAGTAAGTTTATATTTGAGAAGAAACTCCACTCAAACTCTGAGCTGAAATTGTGGCCCAAAAGATCAAGAAATAGTAATATTTGAAAGTTTAAATTTCAACATCAGAAAACAAGATATCATCACGGGTATAGGTATGATGATATTATCTAAATACTTCTCTTCTACACATTCTCAAAACACTTTAAATTGAGAATAATTAATGCTACACGCACACTTGGCATCTAGCCCCTGTGCATCAAAGTCCATTATTTTAGTGCGCCTGGTTTAGAGCTCTTATGTGTTCAGTTATGTATGCCTAGGAAACAGAATACTTCAGTAATTAGAAGCCTTGTTATAAAAAGCTTAATAATTTCACTCTACTACAAAATGACTTAATATACAGTATACAAAAATATACTTTACAGTTTACTGGAAGGTCTATATGCTGGCTACCTGAACTGAGTGGTAAATTTCTGCATTGATTGAATATTTGAGCTGTCACACTGTCTTTCCTGGGTTAATTATAAATAATTTTAGCAGCTGTCGTGTTCATTTTTTATGTATATGATGCAAGTTCAAGCTAGGGGACTTCAGCTGCCATGACCCAGTCTAAATGTCTAATGTGTTGCTCTTGATATCAATAAACACAACGTGTTGTGTCACATATAGGAATTTGCAGCTTGTTTCATAATTCAATTTTTATTTTGTCATTTCTACTTGTTTTTTGATTATTTTTACTGATGCGCTGTTAATCCCTTTCTCTTTTTCTGCTCTTGATAGCTCATCTCTCAATCCACTTATATTCATCTGCTGGGTATGGGAGTGCATGTGATTGCATAGGATGCAGTACTCAGAACTTAGTGGTCAATTTTCAGGCTCCAACACTGTGACATGAGGAGGACATCGTCTGCCCTGTTTAGGCTCAGACACCATCCAACACTAAGCTTATTCAATGTTTAGATTCCCAGGTCTGACAGTTGAACCGAGTGGTCGGTTGGTATAAAGGAAGAATACTGTAATGCCCCGTACACACGGTCGGATTTTCCGACGGAAAATGTGTGATAGGACCTTGTTGTCGGAAATTCCGACCGTGTGTAGGCTCCATCACACATTTTCCATCGGATTTTCTGACACACAAAGTTTGAGAGCAGGCTATAAAATTTTCCGACAACAAAATCCGTTGTCGGAATTTCCAATCGTGTGTACACAAATCCGACGCACAAAGTGCCATGCATGCTCAGAATAAATAAAGAGATGAAAGCTATTGGCTACTGCCCCGTTTAGAGTCCCGACATACGTGTTTTACGTCACCGCGTTCAGAACGATTGGATTTTCCGACAACTTTGTGTGACCGTGTGTATGCAAGACAAGTTTGAGCCAACATCCGTCGGAAATAATCCTAGGATTTTGTTGTCGGAATGTCCGACCGTGTGTACGGGGCATAAGTTGATCGAGGGGGTGATCTTTCATTCAGAGAAAAGTGACAAGGTCCCAGTTTACGTAATACTACAGATATGTCTCAGTCTGGGTACTCACATAGACTCACATTAGAGTAGGACCACACCTGACCATAGGGTTTCATAAATACAGTACATTTACAAATGTATGTATAAAAAACATTGTTTTTTTATCTAAACGATAGAATGATTTCTAGTATGGTCCACAGAGCCAAGTGGATGCACAATAGAGCCAATTGATAAATAAAGCAATGCACCAATACATCCAGACAACAGCCAAGGCCCATACTTTACACAAGACCTTCAAAGAGATGCATGAGTACATGTACGTATTCTAATACATTTGCTCTCAAATCTATCCACTATCTGTCATTTAGCATTTTAACCTTTAACTGTATGAGACCCATTTGTACTCAGCTACTGTACCTGTATTTTCCATGCTAATAGACCAGGCCATAACTGATGTTGAATAAATAAAGAATTTTTAAAGGTCTGTGTGCCGGTTGGCTAGATTGAGTGCTGGGGAATTGACTGTATTTCTATTTGCATATAAAATTTAACAAAACATGAAACCAGACTGCTAATGTTATTTGCATGGCAGTTACTTCCTTAACACAGGAATCTTCCGTTTCCTAATGAAAATGAATGATACACTATACCTGCAAACTCCATTGCCCAAAACACTTGACATCAACATTAGCCATTAGATTGCTTCTGTTTAGGTCTTGCATAAAAAATAATGCAAAAAATAATATATATATATATTGACACATTATAAAAATAAATTTCATCAGTGATGTTATTTTATTACTATGAAAGTGCTTTAATAATTGTCACTAAGTTCATTACTCGTACCTTTTGTATGTCTTCCGGCTGGACTTGTTGTTCTGTACTTGTTGTTTTGTAAATTTTGACTGGAGGATTCTGCTTTATTTTGATTGTTCAGGGATGCTTTGTTTGACCTTTTGTTAAACGAAATGTAAAAAAAAAAAATTGGAACCAACTGTGTCTAATATCATTGTACGTCACAAATTGTCACTAGAACAAGCTAAACCTGTTTCTTTGAAACAGATTGCTAAAACTGTTTCAGACAATCATGGGTGTATGTGGTATTTCCACAAGTCATTTCTCATTCTCTGCTGCAAAATGTAATAGAGCTCTAGACTAATTTTGTGGCATAAAATAACCCAGATGTGAAGACACAACTGCACTTTCTCAATTTGTATACACAGGTCTGCAATTTATATCTTACCTAGTAATCGTAGAATTCATCGGAGCATGGTACACGCTCTCTGTTATCCTCTGATGTAACTGACTAGCTTCTATAAAATAGAAAAAAAAACCTCACTGTTATGTGGCATAGTATATAGTGAACGTTTAGGAATATGCACACCTATGCTTTTTCTCAGATGTCTTTTCCATTTAAATAAATGCAGAAAATGCATCAAAATGCATGTCAATGTGCATTTTAACATCTGTTGCATTGCACTTTGCATTGAACATCAATATTTGTCATACCCTGCATCAACATGTGCTAATTTGCATTGTGATGCATTGCCGTAAATCATTATACATTCACACGTGTCACTGATATGCATCTTAAAGCGGGGTTCCACTCAAATTTTTAACTTAATCTTACCCCCTTCAGTTAATTGCATAGATGTTCAAATGCCGCACAAATTTTTTTTTATCGCTGTAATTACCTTTATATTGTACTTTAGTGTGGCACTTCCTGTCTCTCCTCCCATGGTAGTAGGCGTGTTTATTGCCTTTCCCCGGCGCCGCACTGTCTCCTGGGAGCTTAGTGTCAGGCTTCCCAAGATTCAGTGCGGAAACAATGATCATGCATGTGAACAAGCTGTGAATGAACAGCATTCACCACATCCAGGAAATCAATGCTTGTGGGCTTCACATGCCCACAAGCAAGATGGAAACAGCCAGCATCACATTTTTTAAGTTATTCTTCAGTACGAAAACAGACAGAGGCGGAAATATTACACCCAAACTGTAAGTATTATTTTGGGGTTAGCAAAGTGTCAAATGACCTAAAAAAAAAAAAAAAGAAGATTGGTCGTTGGACTCCCGCTTTAACATTTGCATTGACAAACATTTTGGAGCTGCTCTATTGATTTTACTAGAAAGCATATCAAGCACAATAATATGGGTGGATCCACAATATACAGTATTTATTGTGCAACCAAAAAACAGGTTATGCATTATCCATCATCAATAAGGTATGGATGATTTTCAAAAGTTTTCTAAGAAAAGTAAATTACCTCTGCATGCCTCAAGTTGCCCTGTTAGTACCTTTCTAATTTCAGAAACCCACAGATTTTTCTGCTCAACAGATGATGCCTACAAATATACAAAACAGATAAATATTAAGCTCATGTCCTATAGAGAAAATAACTGTGCATAAGATTTTTTTTATGATAAATGACATTCAGATCTTTCAGTGTAAGTTTTGTAAAGCTGGGAGTCCATTTGTCATCTTCCATACTTTCTAGCAGTCTTTGTTGGTATTACTTACCATGTATACAATATCTCACAAAAGTGAGTACACCCCTCACATTTTTGTACATATTTTATTATATATTTTCATGTGACAACACTGAAGAAACTACACTTTGCTACAATGTAAAGTAGTGAGTGTACAGTTTGTATAACAGTGTACATTTGCTGTCCCTTCAAAATAATTCAACACAAAGCCAATAATGGCAACAAAAGTGAGTACATCCCTAAGTAAAAATGTCCGAATTGGGCCCAATTAGCTATTTGTTCCTCCCCGGTGTCATATGACTCGTTAGTGTTACAAGGTCTCAGGTATGAATGGGGAGCAGATATGTTAAATTTGTTATCGCTCTCACTTTCTTATACTGGTCACTGGAAATTCAACATGGCACCTCATGGCAAAGAACTCTCTGAGGATCTGAAAAAAAGAATTGTTGCTCTACATAAAGATGGCCTAGGCTATAAGAAGATTGCCAAGATCCTGAAACTGAGCTGCAGCACAGTGGCCAAAACCATACAGCAGTTTAACAGGACAGGTTCCCCATGTTCGACCAAAGTTGAGTGCACATGCTCAGTGTCATATCCAGAGGTTGTCTTTGGGAAATAGATGCATGAGTACTGCCAGCATTGCTGCAAAAGTTAAAGGGGTGGGGGTTCGCCTGTCAGTGCTCAGACCATACGCCGCACACTGTATCAAATTGGTCTGCATGGCTGTTGTCCCAGAAGGAAGCCTATCACGTACCTGGTAGTAGAGCCTGATTGGACACACCTCTGACTCGGGGCCTCTGATAATGTGAACAGAAGAAACCGGAGTGCAGAGTCGCACGAGTGCCAAGGAATCTTGCAGGCAGCAGAGCAAATGTCCTGGATGGCTGGTGAAGATACCGGAAGGTCTTGGCAGGTAGGCAGCTGGTGCAGGTGACAGCAACAGATAGCAAGGTCGGGCAGGCTGGGTCATACACGGCAAGACAGTCAGATGCAGGGTGCAGGCAGGAACGTAGTCAGGAGACAAGCCAGGTCTGGAACCAGATGAGTGCAAGCAGGAGCAAAGGGAGCAGGCAAAAGAAGGGTCACAGGACAAGCCAAGGTCAATGCAAGTGGAGTTCAAGGGATGGTCAAGACAAGCCGGGTAGATACAGAGATCAGGATACAGGTTTCATGGGTAACAGGATACACAGGAGCTGAAGACGAAGCAGCACTGGAGCCAGGCACTGGCTGAGTTTAAATAGACTAATTTGGCGCTAGCGTCAATCACGAGTGCGCGCAAGCATTGGCACGCACGGGGAAGCGCGACGGCTTCTGTCTGCGCGCCAGTTTGCGCATGCGCACTTCTATGCACCAATGCCCGATTCCTACGAGCAAAGGGAATTAGTGTTCTTCTGCGCTTTAGAGTTCTTCTAGAGGTTCGAACTTGTCCGCTGGCATGTGCACCCTGACATTGCCCCCCTCCAACGGGCAGCCTCCGGATGCAGAATTGGGCTTGTCTTTCAGGATGATTCTGACAAAAAGATTGGATAGGTCTCTCGGCATGAATATTGCCCTCAGGTTCCCAAGCGTTTTCCTTAGGTCCGTACCCCCTCCATTTGACCAAGTACTGGATTTGATTCCGTTTCTTCCTGCAGTCCGTGATCGCCTCTACTTCATATTCTTCTTCACCATTTACCATTACAGGCTCAGGGGGACCACTATTCCATTCAGGAAATGGGTCCGGACACGCAGGCTTCAGAAGAGCAATATGAAAAACTGGGTGGATCTTAAAAGAGTCTGGTAGTGCCAATTTCGAAGGCCACGTTATTAATCCTCCTCTTCACTGCGAATGGACCCACAAATTTAGGACCCAATTTTTTAGATGGGCAAGCTAACTTTAGATTAGTTGTAGCTAACCAAACCTGATCACCAGGTTCTAGGATCAGATCTCCCCATTTCTTCTTGTCAAAAGACTTTTTATAGTCTTCCTGGGCTTTGGCCATGGTTTTTTGCAACAGCTGGTTGTTAGAACTGAAGAAATTAATTGTATTTTGAACTGCTGGGATGGGACATTCAGGGGCTGTGGTAGTCAGGATTCAAGGGTGAAACCCATAGTTGTCAAAAAAGGGGGATTGGTTGATGGCAGAATGTTCTGAGTTGTTGTATGCGAACTCTGCTAATGGTAATAGTGTCACCCAATCATCCTACGAAAAGGAAGAAAAACAGCGTAAAAACTGTTCCAGCGTTTGTTTGGTCCTTTCAGTTTGACCATTGGTCTGTGGGTGGTACGCTGAGGAAAAAGACAATTCAATCTTCAGGGCTTCACACAAGGCTCTCCAAAATCTAGACGTGAACTGAACTCCGTGGTCAGACACTATATTAACAGGAAGTCCATGCAGCCTCACAATTTCTTTAATAAAAATCTGTGCTGTCTCTGAAGCTGATGGTGTACCCTTCATGGGTAAGAAGTGTGCCATTTTCGATAAACGGTCCACGACCACAAAGACGGTAGAGTGACCTTCGGAAGGGGGAAGTTCCACGACAAAGTCCATTGAAATCATTTTCCAAGGTCTATCTGGAATTGGCAAGGGTTTCAGCAGACCCCAGGACTTAGTCCTGCTAGTCTTATTCTTAACACAGGTAGGACAAGACTCTATGTACTTTTTATAGTCCTCTATTAGGCTGGGCCCCAAAAGGTATGTTGTAAGAGTTCAGACGTCTTGCGGATTCCAAAATGTCCTGCAAGGGCATGGTCGTGGCAAAGACTCAAGGCAGCAACTCGCACATTTTCAGGTACAAAGATTCTGTCATTGTGCCATAACAGTCCATCCCTTGCTTGTAATACCACCCCAGAAGAAGATGAGATACCAATGGAGACTTGTTTAATCTGGGACAGGAAATCTCCCTGCAGCAAGAGAAAATTCCCAGGGGAAAGAATGGTGTCTGGAGGGGCAGGTTCTTCTGACACACTGAACATACAGGACAGAGCATCCGGCTTTGTGTTTTTTGACCCTGGCTTGTAGGTGATGTGGATGACAAATCTAGTGAAGAATAGTGCCCACCTGGCCTGTCGAAGTTTCAGACGTCTTGCGGCTCGTAAATATTCCAGGTTTCGGTGGTCAGTATATATCAAGATTGGGTGAGCTGCCCCTTCCAGCAAGTATCTCTACTCTTCAAGGGCAGCTTTAATCGCCAAGAGTTCTCGGTCTCCTACATCATAATTTTTCTCTGCCGAGGATAATTTTCGAGAAAGAATGCCACAGGGTGTAATAAGGCTTTGGCCCCTTGACGATGAGACAGAATTGCCCCCACTGCTGTATCTCAGACGTCTACCTCTAAGACAAATGGTAGAGCAGGATCTGGATGCCGGAGTATGGGTACAGATGTAAAAAGTCCTTCAGAGTTTCAAATGCAGACTGTGCTTCTGAAGACCACTGGAAATGCTTGCAATGTCTTGTCAACTGAGTAATGGGGGAAATTATTGCAGAGAATCCCTTAATAAATTTCCTATTGAAATTTGCGAATCCTATATAGCGTTGTATCCCCTTCTTGTCCGTGGGAGCTGGCCAATCCAAGATGGCAGAGACCTTCTGGGGATCCATCTTGATGTCGTCTGTGGCTGGGATATGGCCCAGAAACTGGATACTTTGGCGCTCGAACTCGCATTTTTATTCGAGTTTCGCATATAGGCCGTGCTGTCTGAGTCAGGACAGGACTTTTCTGACATGTTCCCGATGAGCCTCTAAGGAAGAAGAAAATATTAAAATGTCATCCAGATACACGATAACAAATAGGTCTAAATAGTCCCGGAAGACATCATTAATAAAGTGCTGAAATGTTGCTGGGGCATTGCAAAGTCCAAAAGGCATTACTAAGCACTCAAAATGTCCAAATCGGGTGCGAAAAGCCGTTTTCCACTCGTCACCTTCACGAATACGCACCAAGTTGTATGCCCCACGTAAGTCCAATTTCGTGAAGATGACGGCAAAATGGAGTCTCTGAAACAGCTCTGGCACCAAAGGCAGGGGGTAACGATTTTTAATCGTTATTTCCTTGAGGTCCCGGTAGTCCACACATGGGCGAAGGGAATGATCCTTTTTCTGGACAAAGAAAATCCCAGCTCCGGCTGGGGATGTGGAGGGACGGATAAAACTCTTTCTCAGGCTGTCATCAAGGTACTTTTTCAAAGTGGTAAGTTCAGGTTCTGTCAAAGGGAAGATTCGCCCGAATGGTATTTCAGCCTCAGGGAGGAGCACTATGGGGCAATCGTATGGCCTATGTGGAGGGAGAATCTCTGCTCCTTTCTTACTAAACACGTCAGCAAAGTCTCGTTAAGGTGCAGGAATGGAAGAACAAATTTCAGCATCAGAGTCCATACACAGTAGAGGAGACGGATGAGTGGATGGCTTGGAGAAGCAATGTTGCTGACAGTAGAAAGAGAGGAACTCAATCTTTCCCGAATCCCATTGAATGCAAGGATTGTGTGCCTGGAGCCATGGCATACCCAAAATGATAGGGAACAAGGGTGAAGCTATGGCATCCAGACGTAG
This sequence comes from Aquarana catesbeiana, assembly GCF_042186555.1. Taxonomy (NCBI): domain Eukaryota; kingdom Metazoa; phylum Chordata; class Amphibia; order Anura; family Ranidae; genus Aquarana; species Aquarana catesbeiana. Next base: position 240,771,376 of record NC_133327.1, read on the forward strand.
CAGTTCTCTGTGAATACTGGAAATGGTGGCAGGTAACGGAACAGTCTCTTGGGTAACGGGATCAGATTTAATACGTGACCCATCAGCCAGATGAATTGAAAGTCCATGCAATTTAGGTTGCAGAGGAAACTTATGTTGTAGAGCAAAAGTCAAGTCAATAAAGCAGCTGCAAGTCCCCGAATCCACAATAGCGGGTACTTGGATGACTCTCTCCGGAAGTTGCAGTGAAATCTGGATAGCCAGGTGAGAAGACTTGCGAGGCAATGAGGACTGGCTGGCAGAAGAGAAGGTCAGGCATCTGCGAACCTTGGCTGGACAGGACCTTACATAATGGCCACCTCTCCCACAGTACAAACACAGGTGATTCAGTTGGCGGTACTGGCGTTCCTCTGGAGAAAGGGACGAGCGGGGCGTGCCAAGCTGGGTTGAACCTAGTAGACTGGGTACTTGTAGCAACATCCCTGAAGGCTGGAGTCGTCCGGCCGATCTTTCAGTCCTGCATACTCTCAAACGTCTGTCAATCTGGATTGTCAGGTTAATCAATGCTTCTAAGGAATCAGGTACTCCTACACGGGCCAGCTCATCTTTTAGAGGTTCAGATAAACCTAGCCGAAACTGGTAACAGAGGGCAGCATTATTCCATTTGACATCCACGCTCCAGCGTCTAAAGTCTGTTACATAGTCCTCAGCGGCTCTGGAGCCTTGCTGGAGCGCATGTATGGCCGCCTCAGTAGTGGCAGTTTGCAGGGGATCCTCATACACTTGAGCCATGGCTTTGAAGAATGAAGTCAGACTTGACAGACAGGGGTTACTCTGCTCCAGCAAACAGTGGGCCCAGGACTGAGGCTCACCTTGTAGAAGGGAAATTACCTACCCCACCTTAGTAGCCTCGAGAGAAAAGGTCTGGGGCTGTAATGAAAAGTATAGTTCACAAGCATTATGAAAAGTCCTGAACTTGCTGCGATTGCCTGAGAACTTTTCTGGAGTTGGTGCCTGGGGTTCAGATGGCAGCATTACTACAGTTGGTGCCGGAGGAAGTTCCACAGATGCAGATGAGACGGGAACTGACGTGGGAGAAGAGAGTCCATGGATTTGCTCCTCAAGCCGACTGTACCCCTCCTGCAGACTCTTGACTGTTTGTGTAAGCGCTGTAAGGTGAAGGCACAGCTGATCCACTGGGGAAGTCACTCGTCCAGATTTCACAGGTAACAGGATACACAGGAGCTGAAGACGAAGCAGCACTGGAGCCAGGCACTGGCTTGGTTTAAATAGACTATTTTGGCACCAGCATCAATCATGAGTGCACGCGGGTGCGCACAAGCGTTGGTGCGCACGGGGATGCGCGATGGCTTCTGTTTGCGCGCTAGTTTGCGCATGCGCACTTCTATGCGCCAATGCCCGATTCTTACGAGCAAATGGAATAAATGTTCTTCTGCGTTTTAGAGTTCTTCTAGTGGGGTGAACTTGTATGCTGGCATGTGCACCCTGACAAAGCCTCTTCTAAAGATGATGCACAAGAAAGCCTGCAAACAGTTTGCTGAAGACAAGCAGACTAAGGACATGTGTGTGGCAAGGAGTACAAAGATAAGTGTGTCTTGCCTACAGTCAAGCATGGTGGTGGGAGTGTCATGGTCTGAGGCTGCATGAGTGCTGCCGACACTGGAGAGCTACAGTTCATTGAGGGAACCATGAATGCTAACATGCACTGTGACATACTGAAGCAGCGCATGATCCCCTCCCTTCAAAGACTGGGCCACAGGGCAGTATTCCAACATGATAACAACCCTCCATGAGGACCACTGCCTTGCTAAAGAAGCTGAGGGTAAAGGTGATGAACTGGCCAAGCATGTCTCCAGGCCTAAACCCTATTGAGCGCCTGTGGGGCATCCTCAAACTGAAGGTGGAGGAGCGCAAGGTCTCTAACCTCCACCAGCTCCGTGATGTTGTCATGGAGGAGTGGAAGAGGACTCCAGTGGCAACCTGTAAAGCTCTGGTGAACTCCATGCCCAAGAGGGTTAAGGCAGTGCTGGAAAATAATGGTGGCCACACAAAATATTAACACTTTGGGCCCAATTTGGACATTTTCACTTAGGGGTGTACTCACTTTTGTTGCCAGCGGTTTAGACATTAATGGCTGTGTGTTATTTTGAAGGGACAGCAAATTTACACTGTTATACAAGCTGTACACTCACTACTTTACATTGTAGCAAAGTATATAAAATATTTACAAAAATGTGAGGGGTGTACTGTAATTCATTAGTTTGTGAGAGAGAAAAATCAGTTGATATCCTGTACACAACACAAAAAGTGTATACCAGTAATTTTAAATGTCTATAGATTACCACTACTGTCATATATGTCAAGTAATTATTCACCATCGCAGGTGTATGTGTAACTACAGAACTGTGAGACACCAAGGGGCTGATTCACTAAAGGCAATTAGTTCAATTTGCAAGGGAAACTTCCCCAGCACTTGATGAATGTGGTGCATGTGATTGTGTATTCTTTGCAAAGGGAATTTTCACGACGTTCACTAAGCTAAGAGAAATTTCCCTTGCAAAGTGAGCAGCTTGTTGGCCTTTAGTAAATTATCTCTCTAGCATCACATGCTTAAAAACATATAGGATGCCCATGTCCTGTTGATGGTACGTTGTTACACTTATCTCCTTGCTGCAGTAATCCCTGCTGTTTAACGTTGTGTGTGTGTGTGTGTATGACATCAGGCCCAAGGTACAAGCTCTCTTTTTGGTAAATAGGAGCAAAATACCGTACTGGCTCTGACATACCCCTGGCACTTCACAGCTCACAAAAAAAGTCATCTGAATGGGCTTTGGGGCAGATAAGTGTACATCAGCTGTGTCAGCACTGGCTGGTTTGGTCTCTCATATAAATAACAGAAATACTTCAAACCTGGGACACAATCAGAGCTGGTCCACTGTAGTGGAGAACCTGATCAATGGAGGTCTATGGAAAGGTATACACCAATCAAATGAACAGCTACAGTGTCTTTAAAACAAAGGAGCGTTTTACTGCTGCTGGCACTAGTGTTTTGCCTACAAATGTGTAACAGAGAATAATACTTATTAACAATCTCTGTGTAAGCATTATAAAAATATAAAAAAAAGTAGCTAGTGGAGCTTTTGCTTTTATTCTCCAATTCCTCTTTTTTACCTGAATTATGTACACTTCTTCTCTGCCATTATACCACACTTCAAACTTCTTATTATCTCCTTTTACATTTTCAGTGATACCAACAGAACTCATCTGTTAACAAAAAAAAAAACAATAATTATCATAAATAAAATAATCTATTGTCAAATGTAAATCAGTAAATTGTACTTCTAGTCAAAAAGTCTAGTTACATTAAAAAGCATGTTTACAATTCTGCAAGGACTAAGAAAAAAAAAAAGAGAAATAGAAGGGCTGAAAAACGTAATTCTCCTGAAGAATCGACCAGTTCAGACATCCATGAAGGCTGATAGCATGATGAAAAAACAGTATTTGATCACATGATCTCGGCTGAACAGGCTAGAGAATGAAGCTAATTGGCCAGTTCTACAAAATACATTACTCCTCATGCACTTTTAGCTGAAAGCATGTGACCAAATGCTGACATTAGATCATATTACCGGCTTTTATAGATGCCTGGAGCTGACTGACTTTTCAGGCCTTTTACTCTTTCTGTGTCACTGGAAGATTACAGCTACACTGTACTTTTGGCATTTCTACATAACTGTCACAATAAGCTGCATGTACTGACCTTTTCCCATTGCCCAGATTTCTGCCAATGCCTTGAGAAAATCTAAAAGGGCCAAATTACATCTATGCATTTCGGCAATGCCCATGTTGGACCCCTTTAACACTGAGGCTCTTTTCAGGCACTTTCACGCTAAAAAAAGTGCCTGAAAAGCTCATGAAAACCTATTTCCATTAAAATCATTGAATGCTTTCACACCGAGGCATTGCAATAGCAGGGTGGTAAAAAAATGGAAAGTACTTCAAAAGCTCCTGAAAAGCTCTTCAAAAGCGCTCCGTGTTCTACTGGCAGTTTAGAAGCGCCTCAGTGTGAAAGGGGCCTTAGAGTGCGCATTTCCGCAATGCACATTATGTGCGCTGATGGCATTATTTTTTTGCATCAGTGAATGGCAGCACACCATAGTAACGTCCAAAGGGAGGCACTGATCTGCAAACTGATCACACCAGCACGGATCTGCTTCTGTGCTTGGTGAGGTCCTTTGTAAAATCGAAAGAACGGTGACTGTTATAATCACCAGGTATTTTACAGCACAGAGAAATAAAATGACAACAGACATTTACACATAACTACTTGGTAACTAAGGCACATAACTGCAATATTCCTTTTAGGAGTAAAATACACTTTAACCCCTTGCCGCCCCCTGGCACTTTAAGAGGATGTAAATGCTGGTAGGCAAAGTCATGCTTTCCAAATTTCAGAATAATCAGAAGCTCTTGATTGGATGTGACAACTTAGTTACTGCGCTGAGAGCATGCAGTAAACATACCCATTCCCCATGGTCGCATACAGTATGTATGGTAACTTGGCGTTAAAGCCCATCTGCCCAGCCATGGCATATATGCGCATGGCCAGGGGGAATAGGTTTAACTTTGTTATTATTATTCTCAATCCCTATCAAGAAATGGTAGATACTTCCAGGCACACATTTTGAAGACTTAAAACTTATTAGCTTAACCACCAAGTTAATGCTAGTAGTATTGCCATAAGGTGGCACTTTCCATTACTGAAACTCAACAGGAAAGAGTACATTTCTCCAAAGTGAGAGGAAATCTATCTGACACAGTAATCACCAGAACAAATTGCCCCTCATCTTCAGTTGCAGCACATCTGTAAAGTTTTTATTTTCCATCAAATTTTGTTCCATTGACAATAGTCACCAGTATGAATAAGGGGCAAATCTACCCACAGACAGCAATAAAAAACAAACAAAAAAAAAACCTTTCCCCATCCTATCCAAAACGAAACAAGAAATTTTGATTAAAGATACATTTAATGATGCACTACACATATGAAAATGTAAAACAGACTAGCACATTACCTTCAGAGCATGCTTAAAACTATAGGAAGGTGACTTCTCATGCCCCTCAGTGCTCTCTTCCCTCTTCTTGCAGAAGAGAAGGGTTTTGGCATACAGGAAGAGATGCCTCTGCATTGGCTTGAATCTGGCCAGATCTTTCACTTTATTATGGCCTTTCTTGTGGTCAGTCCACACATTAAATGAGCCTTGCATGAGCAGCTTCCCTAGGTCACTGAGATCCCCCTGTGAAAAAAGGACACACATACAACTAAATTTAATGACATTCAAATGCAGCTTCCCAATTCTGCCCGGTCTGCACTGGTATGATTGGTCGGAATGTTGTCACTTGCCAACCTGTGAGTAAAGCAATGAAGGTTTCATTCACCCTCCGTGTTCACCAAAGACAGGGTAAAGGAGGCATTGACTTGGTGTCATTAGTGATAAAGATTATGCCTTTGCTGTCCCTGTTTGCAATGAAAAATTTGAATAAAGTGGAATTCTCAAAGAATCTTTTGGCTTTCCAGCTGTTGGGACTGCTGCTAAAGAAAGTTGTATACCCCCCCCATGTGTAAATAATGCCCTAACTGTAGCAGAGCACAGAAGTACTTCTCCAAATCCTACCAGGAAGTTTTGAGATATTACCATTTTACCTTGTGAGCTGTGACTTTCTAATTGTATAATGGAATATTATCATTGTTAAGCCTTGTGAGCTGTGACTTTCTAATTGTTTAATAAAACAATTAAACAAAATAAACAAAAAAGCTTTTTTATTATGTTTGCTTCCAATCAAGTATACTGTTTACAGTTATGCACGAGTGAGGTATGATTGGTTTATGAACCTGGAAACAACCTTAACATGCTTTTGCAATTTATTTTAAACTTTTAAAAATAAAGGTCGAGTCTAAGTGCAAACAGCACAAGATGCTATTACATCTATTAGCATTCTTAATAGGCATCCCGTAGTGATTGTTATTATTCAGATTGGTTGCTTGAGAGGCAGCTCCCTTTTTACTACAGTTTTATGAAGGTAGTAAAGCAGCAGACAGCAGTAGATGACCCCTCCATTTTTTAGGCTAATATCTCTAGAAAGGCCAGAATAAACAAATTGAAGGTGTCTGCATTGTATTGCTGCAAATTGTTTAGTAGGCTAATTTGTTTGCTATAAAGCATGCCAACAGCTGATCGGCAGAATTATAAATAGGAAAACTCCCGTCAGTCTTTACTAGGGGAAAGGAAAGAAACCCTTTAAGCACAGAGACAGAACTGCATTGTGTTAGTGAGATTTTCCAGCAAATAGCACAATGGCAGCAAAGGTGTCCAGTGTGCCCCTCACCTCATAACATGTGCTACTTGCTGTTAAGGCCCATTATAGGTTGGGGCAGTTGTCGTTTGTTTGTACTTAGTGAGGGGGCGCACTGGACATCTTTGCTGCCATTGTGCTATTTGCTGGGTGTCCAGTGTGCCCCTGTGCCTTTAAGGAGGGGTGGGCTCCCTCCAGGCATGCCTGCCCTCAATCTATAAATTTTTATATGTGCTCAGAATGTACAGAGTTAGGACTGCAGATAATACTGGGGTGCCATGACGTGGCGTCTGCAGCTTACGCATGTATTTGAAAATGTGTGCAAACTATACCCCTGTTTTTAACGTGAACTGTTAGACAGGACAATTTGATTTGTTGCAGGCTGGCTGGCTTGGAATTTTTCTTTATTATGGGTGAAGGACCTACTAACTTGTCAAGAGACCTGCTTTGAGTGGGTTCAGCAGTCTGTATTTGTACTATCTCCTTGATCTGTTTTTGTTGTGGTAAAAGTTTTCTTGAGGTTCTAGAAGACTGGTGTGACGCTTGGAAACAGCCAGGTGGGCCTTCTGTGAGGCTTTGTACTTCCGCAGTTGTTTCTATGCGACTTTAGATTTGGAGCTGGCTGTTGTAGGTGAGCATCTGGTCAATTTCTTCACTAGGGCCCACGGAAGTTTCCCAATGGCTTTCCGGGTAGCAGCATTTGTAGTACTTTCATGACTTCTGGATAACAGCTTTTGTAGCACCTTCAAGACTTTTTTTGTCAGGCAGAGTTCTTCTACTCAGGCATTGTGCTCTGAAGTGTCCAGTTTCCCCACAATTGTGACATCTCTTTCCAGAAGGGGGTGGAATGGAACCCCACTTAGCTTCCCCTGCCTCCGTCTTTCTTAAGGATGAAGCAGTCACTGCTTGTTGCACATCAGTGAGGTTTGCTGTAAAGTAGACTGTGTCTAAGCCAACTGCACTATCGCCTGCATTAAGGCCTCAAGAACAGGGGATATTTCACTCACTTCCTGAACTGAATATACAGAGGTTCCACTGTCATCCTGCTCATTAACCCTTAGAAGTGTCGGGTCTTGGCTACAATCAGGGCCTCCTCCTCCCAAATAGTTTTCATAATTTTGGAGTTTTTAGAGTAGGTCAGGGGATCTTGCCAGCAGCTTGAGTATTATTGGATGTAGAGGTTGCACATCTTTTAGAACTTGAGTCAATAAGGCCTTACTTGTGGCTTCCTCCGCCATTCCACCCCTTGTGATGACATGATGAATAATCTTATCTAGTCCTGTAACAGAGACTGACAGCTTTTCTCCCGCTCCTTACTTGATTTGATTGTAGCCGTATTAGTGCAATTGTGACAGAGAAAATTGAGTACTGGTCATGATACTTTTTGTATTTGCATTAACATACAATTTTTCAGGACAAGCTTTCGGGGTATGTCCCCTTCTTCAAGGTCCAAGCAGTACTGATTCACAAATTTTTAAGCAGAATGTTAAAGAAGAAAAAAAAAAAAGAGAAAACCAAACACATCCAAATCAATGGTAATAAAGATAGCAGCAGAGTTAGTGAGATAAGACAAAGGGAGAGCTATAGAATGCGGGGGGGGGGGGGGGGGGTGATACTAGTCACAGAGGGGTCGTAAAACTTAAGCATAATGTGTAAGGAAACCAATATCTAAATTCAGGCCATTATTTTTCGTGTCAAATGATACTTCTTTTTGAAGTCGGTTGGAATTTCCGCCAACAAGCTCCTATCGAACATTTGTTGTCAGAAATTGTGAACGCGGCATTACTATGGACAATAGGCAACATGAGTACAGTCCCAGCCTGAATGTAGTAAGTAATGCTGCTCAGTCTCTGCTAGCAGCAACAGATTAATGGCAGCAGTGTCCTCTTACCAGTCCTAGCTATACAGCAACGCTCGCTGTTCAGAAGTCAGGCTTGTGGCAAGTTGATGTGGACACAGGAGCAGCAAAGTGCACATCTTGGTCTCTTCAAAGCAAAAAGAGTTCCTTGGTATTCAACTTGAGAAATTACCACTCTCTTTCTTCTTATACCTAGTTGTGCGCATCTTCACTGGTCTCACGATTCAATTCGATTACGATTATCTTGTCCACAATTCGATTCGGCGATGCATCACGATTACTGCGCAAGTGTACATGGTTAAAAGCTTTTTATCCAAAAATTTGAGCAGTCAGAAAAACTAAATGTTTCTCCAGTGGCAGAGGCATGGTGGGATCAGAGAAGAGGCATGGTGGGATCAGAGGCAGAGGCATGGTGGGATCAGAGGCATGGTGGGACCAGAGGCAGAGGGATAGTAGGATCAGAGGCATGGAGGGATGGTGGGATCAGAAGCATGGTGGGATCAGTGGCATGGTGGGATCAGAAGCATGGTGGGATGGTGGGATTAGAGGCATGGTGGGATCAGAGGCATGGTGGGATCAGAGGCATGGTGGGATCAAAGGCATGGTGGGATGGTGGGATCAGAGGCATGGTGGAATCAGACTGGGATGGTGGGATCAAAGGCATGGTGGGATCAGAGGCATGGAGGCATGGTGGGATGGTGGGATTGTGGAATCAGAGGCATGGTGGAATCAGACTGAAATGGTGGGATCAGAGACATGGTGGGATCAGAGAAATGGTGGGATCAGAGGCATGGTAGGATCAGACAGACATGGTGGGATCAGACAGACATGGTGGGATCAGACAGGCATGGTGGGATCAGACTAGCATGGTGGGATGAAGCAGAGGGGTGATGGTAGTGGAGGGATGGGATTGGTTGCACTGGCACTCACCTGCTATTAGTATCAGTTGATTCCCCACCCTTTCGGTGCCTCCAGTGATTCCCATGCTCATGTCGGGTTTCCTTCAGCTCCCCCACCCCTGCACTGTACTGGCTGTCAGCTCAACAGCTGACTCTCTGCTTCAGTGAACGAGAGGGGGCTTTATCCACCATGCAGGCTCTGCCTCTGTGTTTCTCCCAGAGCACTGCACGGAGCGACGGATGACATCAAAAATCGACTCAGCCGACTTGCAGCATCAGTGCAGCATTGCGAACATCTGAATCGCGATGCATCGATGATGGAATTATATTCAACGCCCCTACTTATACCCAGCTTACACTGGGTAATCCAATGGTCCATAGACTGCCATACCCTGTTTCCCCGAAAATAAGACCTAGCGTGATTGTTAGTGATGGCTGCAATATAAGCCCTACCCCCCAAATAAGCCCTACCCTGTTTCCCCAAAAATAAGCCCAACCCTGAAAATAAGACCTACAAGGACTTTAACTAGGGCTTATTTGGGAGGTAGGGCTTATATTGCAGCCAGCATCGACAATCACGATAGGTCTTATTTTCGGGGAAACAGGGTAGTTCCCCTGCAGAGGGCACTGCAGCACAGTGTCCTAAATCGTTCTCTGTCTCTAGCCAAGCACCTGGTAACGCTTGCTCTGGAGGGTTGGAGGCAAGTGCCAATGGCAGCACTTTAGTTGGCTGAGTGTGCATAGGCATTATAGGCTAGTTGGAAACTCAAAATACAGGTATAAAAAAAAGGCTGAAGAAACTGGCCTACATTTCTGGGATGTATCAGGAGAAACAAACAGGAACAGAAACTATTTCAGAAGCTTAAGCTACAGGTGTGGTAGCAGACTGTGAAAAAACTACCCAATCAAACAGCCCTGATATAATGAAACTGGTATGCGAAACATAGTGAATTCCACAATACTTATGAAGTAATTGTCAAGACAAGCATCTTAGTTTAACAGACCATTAGACTAGTCAAGCAAGTCTGGTTCTAAAACCATAACATTCCCTGCATTAAGGTAACACACCTTTTACAGCTTGCTTTTCTCCTTCACCTCCTTAAAGTGGTTGTAAAGGCAGAAGATTTTTATCTTAATGCATTTTTTTCATTAAGATAAAAAGCCTTCTGTGTGCAGCAGCCTCCCTCAACCCCTGTAATACTTACCTGCATGCCATCTAGATCCAGGGATGTTGCAAGAGTGTCTCGGCTGTCCGGGACTCTCCTCCTCAATGGCTGAGAGAGCAGTGCAGCACCATTGGTTCCTGCTGCTGTCAATCAAAGTGAGTCAGCCAATGAGGAGAGAAAGGGGGCAGGGCGCGGCTCCATGTCTGAATGGACACAGGGAGCTGTGGTTCGGCTCGGGTGCCCCCATAGCAAGCTGCTTGCTGTGGGGGCACTCAACAGAAGGGAGGGGCCAGGAGCACTGAAGAGGGACCTGAGAAGAGGAGGATCTGGTAAGTATAACATGTTTGTTACTTTTAACTAAAAAAAAAAATACGAGGCTTTAGTATCACTTTAAATACCTACCTGAGTCCCCAGCTGATCCAGTGCTGTGAACGCCTGGATCTCTTCTCTCCTTTATTTCTATTTACACAGAGTCTCAAGCAGCAGCTTCTGCTGCTGTCAATGAAATGCTGTGAGGAGAAAGTGAGCTACATAGACATACACAGCTTGGGAGCGAGTATGCACATGTGCTCCCATAACAAGTGGTTTGCTATGGGGGCACACGGAGAAGGAGAAGCCAAGATCGCCAGAGGGGGACCCCAAAAGAGAAGGTTCTGGCTGCTCTGTGCAATACCATTGCACAGAGCAGGTAAGTATAATATGTTTATTATTTTAATTTTTAAAAATTGCCTTTAGTAATGCTTTAAACAGAAAGAAGTGATGTGCATATGCCAGGTCAAATCAAGTATTCAGATATGTGGACCTTGGAACAATATCCATGCACTTTAAAAACTGTTAGTAGGTTTTTGCATTGTAGGACTTTTAAACTTAAAATGTGTACCTTTCAGGAATAGAATTCCTACCATGTCTTCCACTGTAAAAATAGGAACCAAAAGTTTTACTTCCTGCCTGTAATCTGTGATTTTCTTTTTACTGACTCTAAACTTCAGTTTTAGTTTATTTAAGTGAATGGGCTAGGGGCTAGGACTAGGCCCTATTTCTTTTGTACCCTGATCTGTCTTGTATTGGCTTTGGCTTTTTTCATGTTTGTCTGTCTGTATTGTCTTATGTTTTTTCTGCTCCTATGTGTATACTTATTCTCCTAGTTACGAATGTTCCACTCCCTTTGCTGTGTACTGTCATTCAATAGCTGTTTGTCTGTCTGCAGCTGCCTAGCAAGGTAACTCTGCAGGTTACAGTGGCACAACTTCCACCCATACTTTCAACAGCCCTGCCCTGGGGTTATATTCTCTTATTTGCCTACTCTTGACCCTGAAGCTGCTGTCTATTGTGTTACTGCTATTTTACTTTACAGAACTATACATCTACTTTCTGTACCGCATAGTGCACCAACATAACCATGGAATTTTAGTTAATTTGAATGAAAAAAAAATCCTGAAAACATTTTTTTTCTGTTTAAGAAAAAAGACCAAAAGATATGGTAGTGTACCTCATATCCAGTAATGGCTATTTGATGCATAGAATCATTGACTGATTTGATAATATCTAACACAGTTGCAAGAGCTTCCTCTAATTCTGCTGTGCCTTCTGAATTTTTGCTGCACTTCAGCATTTCCTAGAAAGAAAGGAGAATTCCCTTTAGAAAAAAATAACAATTTAACCTACAAAATATAACTAGGGCAGACCATCTTATCACCTAGCATGGTAAGTAATTCAATCATAGGAGGCCTATCGCAATGCTTATCTAAACTCAAGAACATCCATTTTATATATTTCAGCTTACTAGTCCATTGACATGGGGTTACATTTGTTTGTTTTTTCCAGGTTTGTTTTTTCTTAATTTTCACAAACCTTCTGTCCTGTGGTGACAACAAACAATTACCATACTGTATCTGCAGTATGCAGGAGCAGCCTTATCAACAGAGGACTACAGAACATCACCCCTCTTCTCTTCTGTAAAGCATATGGGGTGGGCATTTGTAGTACACAGATACACTTGGGAGAAATAACTTATAATGCCCCGTACACACGGTCAGATTTTCCGATGGAAAATGTCCAATCGGAGCATGTTGTCGGAAATTCCGACCGTGTGTGGGCTCCATCGGACATTTTCCATCGGATTTTCCGACACACAAAGTTGGAGAGCAGGAGATAAAATTTTCCGACAACAAAATCCGTTGTCGGAAATTCCGATCGTGTGTACACAAATCCGACGGACAAAGTGCCACGCATGCTCAGAATAAATAAAGAGACGAAAGCTATTGGCCACTGCCCCGTTTATAGTCCCGACGTACGTGTTTTACGTCACCGCGTTCAGAACGATCGGATTTTCCGACAACTTTGTGTGACCGTGTGTATGCAAGACAAGTTTGAGCCAACATCCGTCGGAAAAAATCCATACATTTTGTTGTCGGAATGTCCGAACAAAGTCCGACCGTGTGTACGCCCTATAAGAGTGTAACCCTGGAAGAAAGCATAGGAAATTGTCAGGGAGGATCAACAGGTATTTTTTGGTTTAATAAACAGACCAAAAGGGATCAAGTAAGAGCTGTTTATTGTCAGGGTTTACATAAACTTGAAACCCTTTTGCTGCCCTGCAGTGCCTCATTTTTTGTTCCTCTGATCTCCAAACCATTTTTGCTATTTTTCATATGCATTTTATAGACTGGTAAGTTTGTTATACTTGTTATACTGTATATTTCCTGAAACCTATGGAATTAAAAAGATGATACTGTTTAATTTGTTCCATGATAGTTGTGCAAATAATAATTATAATTATTTATTATTATACACAATTTATATAGTGCCAAGTTTGTGCAGCGCTTTACAATATAAAGGGAGACAATACAGCTATAATGCAATTCAGTACAAGAGGGAGAGAAGGGCCCTGCTCCAGTTTACAATCTAATAAAAAATTTTATGAAAACACACTAAAATATTATTGGTGCATAATCCCAAAAAATCTTACATAATCATTTATTTACTTAATGAATTTTTATAAGAAATATATGTGAATTTAAAAAGAGAAAACTATTTACCAACCAGACTATAGGTAAACATTATGATGTGATGGTGGAGAACATTACTAGGAATCACTTAAAGGTTATAAAGATAAACTAATTTGTCAGCCAAATTTACCCTCTTACCTGTCAATTGATTTGTGGGTTCTTTGTTTCTACTTTAAAAAATATCTCTTTTCCAGGTATGAAAAAATTTGTTCCAGTGAGAGACATTAAAGGTGAGTTGTATACCCAGTTTTCCTTCCGGTGAAGTGCATCCCAAATTTTAAATACATTTTTGGTCAGTTCGTGAGATTCTGAGTCCAGTGTTCTAAACTTACTTGGTGTCCAAATATTTTTGTGTAAAATAGTTCTACTTAAAGTGTTTTCTATCTCACCCCACTTTTTCCCCTATTTTCTTTTGTCCACTCTACCATACGTGCTATTATTACCGCTTTATAGTACCTTGTTATATCCAGAGTTGCCAAACCGCCATGCTTTCTTTTCCTGGTCATTATTGCAAGTTTTATTCTCAGTTTTTTGTTTCGCCAGATATACTTTTTTTTTTTTTTTTTAAAAAAGAACATGTTTATTGTGAACAATAGAGGTCAGTATACATTGAAAATTACATGGTGTACAGACATAGGAAGGAATATTGTACATTAAATGCAGGTGGGTACAATGTAGCTTGAGGAGTGTGGCTGTGCATGTATACTTGTAAGACTTTAGGTAACCACAATTGGCATTTACACAAGGCATCAACATTAAAGAAGGGAGTTATAACAGATGATAAAGGCTATAGTATAGCGCAGCACAGCATTGTGTTGGATTATTACCATGTCTCATATATCGGCTGTCTAGAGTAACATCATAACTTAGTTCACACATGTATTGGCATTGTTTAACCATTTATCCCATATTTTATGGTACTTGTTTGGACATCCCCTGTGTTTGTACATAACCTTTTTGTAGGGTAGGGACGTGTTTACCTCCCTAAGCCAAGCCTGTATGGTAGGAGGGTCTGTACTCAACCAAAGTTTAGCAACTAATTTTCTGGCAGAAAATAGTGATTCACTGAGAAATGTGATTAGGAATCTATCTGTGATGGCTTCTGGAAGTAGGCCGAGGAGACATGTTTTGGGGTCAAGTTGGATCGGTGATCCCATGTGGTCATGCAGGAATTTTATGATCTGTGTCCAGTAGCTTTGTATCACCGGGCATAGCCATAGTAGGTGGAAGAACGAGCAAGGGTTACCAGAGCATTTCGGGCAGTGTGGGTTGTGTTGTGGGGAGAATTTGGCAATTCTGGAAGGCGTGAGATAGGATTTATGTATTATGTACAGTTGAGTTAGGCGTTCTGAGATCTTAGGTGACGTTTTTTTAACGTTTTCGAGTATGTCCTCCCAGTCCGAAACGTCTATTGGCCCCACGTCCTCCTCCCATCTAATCCTTGCTGTATTAATAATCCTTTCTACCGAGTTGTTTCGCAGCGCAGTGTATAGGGTGGAGATTAGTTTTTCTGGGTTGGTTCCTGTTATTATATCTACCAGAGACAGTGTTTGTGGGTTGGGGAGACCACTCGCGAATTGAGCTTGGAGCGCGTGTTGTAGCTGCATGTGTCTAAATTGCATGTGGGGGGAGAGGTCGAATTCTTCACATAGTGTTTGGAAATGTCTCACACCAAAAATGGTAATGACCTGGAATAGGAATACTATCCCTTTAGCGGCCCAGCAGGTAGTCCCGGATAGGGATGTCAGTTCATGCAGTTGAGGGTTGCGCCATAAGGGTGTGTGCGAATGGTAGAAGTCGGCTCCAATAAGTTTGGTCGCCCTTTCCCATACGCTTCTATGTTGTAGCAATAGCAAGTTTCGGTCTTCTCTCTTGTGCCGTCTGTTCCCCCCTCTAAATAGGACTTGTAATGGGGAGTACAAATTACTATTGGTTTGTTTACATACTAGAAATTGGTATCTTTCTTCATCAGTCTTGTGAATGTGGTAGAAGTGTGAGAGCTGAGCTGCTATATAATATGTGTATAGGTCCGGTAGGGCTGTACCTCCAGAGGAGGTCGGGTTTTTGAGTGTGTTCCAGGCCAGTTTGTGTCTATGGGGGCCCCAAATGAAAGAGTTAATAATTGTGTCGATTGTTTTGAAGATTTTAGGGGGAATGAGTATTGGAGAGTTCCATAGCACATAAAGAAATTTCGGCAATAATATCATCTTAAACAAGTTGATTCTACCCATTATTCCCAGTGGGAGTCTTGCCCATGTTTGTATACGGGATTTTAAGTAAGAGAAGAGCGGTTCTATATTGTTAGCGATAAAGTCTAATGGGTATCTAGTGATCTCTATACCTAAGTATTTTATAGAGGCAACTCTCTGCAGGGGGAGGGAAGCTGCACTGTGTGTTGGAGATGTCATGTCAAGGGGGAGGATCTGGGACTTGGACCAGTTCATATTGAGGCCTGAGTGTTTACCGAATTCCTCGATGGTCGATAGGACTGTCTGTAGCGATGGGCCAGTATCCTCTAGATAGAGGAGCATGTCATCTGCATACAAACTTAACGTCTCTGTCACAGGTCCCACCCGCAGCCCATGAATGTTTGGGTTTTGCCTAAGGGAAATAGCGAGGGGTTCTACCGCTAGAGCATACAGTAAGGGGGACAGTGGGCATCCCTGGCGAGTTCCCCTGCCCAGGGGGAAGGGATCAGATGTCCAACCGTTCACTACAATACTAGCCGTTGGTGAATAGTATAGTAATTGCACCCATTTTATAAAATTAGGTCCGAATCCGTAGCTCCGAAGGCATTCCCAAAGATATCCCCACTCCACTGAATCGAACGCCTTGGCGGCGTCGAGTGCTACTATCGCTCTATCACCCGTGTTTTCATGGTCTGCTTGTATGTTCATGTGGAGGCGTCTGAGATTCATTGCTGTGTTCTTACCAGGCATGAATCCCGTCTGATCGGGATGTATGAGGGAGAGAATACTAGTATTGAGGCGCATAGCTAATATTTTGGCTAGTATCTTAATGTCAGCCTGGAGGAGCGAGATTGGGCGATATGATTTTGGTAATTGGGGGTTTTTGCCTGGTTTGGGGATTACTATGATGACTGCCTGGCTAAGAGTTTTGGGAAGGGATTCTGTTTCAAAGATGTGATTGTATAATTTCAGGAGCTCAGGAGCTAGTATCTCCGAGTATGCTGCATAAAAGTCTAATGGTATGCCATCTCCCCCTGGTGCCTTGGATGGTGCTAATGAAGCTATAGCTAGGGCAATCTCATCTAACGTTAGAGGGGCCTCTAGGTCTTGCAGTTGGGTCTCCGATAGTTGTGGAAGGGGGATATCCCGGAGAAACGTACCAGTTTCCTGGGCAGTGACTCCCACTTTGGAGGAGTATAGATCCGAGTAGTATTTCCTAAATATTTCTGCAACTGCAGGGGGGTCTGAGAGTATGTCATTATGAGGGCCTAGTAGGGTTACTACTACTGGGGGGTTGGTGTCTTGATGAGCTAAGTATGCTAGCAATTTGCCGGCACGCTCCCCTTGTTCAAATATGCGTTGTTTTAGAAAGAAAAGTTTTTTTTTAGCATTTTCGTATTGCAATTGGTCTAAGAGACGGGTATGTAGTCTGATTGCTGTTGCTCTATCCTGAGTGGGATCTTTGTGAAATTCTTGTGCTAGTAAATCTGCTTTGCTTAAGGCTTGATCAATAATGAGGGCGGAAGAGGATTTTATCCTGTTTATGCGCGAAGAGAGGACTGTGCGAACGTGTAGTTTATAGGCTTCCCAAACATGTCCCACTGAGGCAGTGTCCTTGTTGACATTAAAATAGAATTGCCATTCTTCGTGTATGTCTTCCTGGTCTTTCAACATGGAAAGCCAGAAGGGGTGTAGGCGCCAGGTGTGGGGTCCTGCGTTTTGGGCCAATTTGAGGGTTGCCCAACATGGGGCATGGTCAGACAGGGATCTAGTGTTGTAACCTGATTCTATTAAGCGGGGAAGTAGTGTGTCAGAGATTAGGATTAGGTCTATTCGAGACATGGAGGAGTGGGTTGCCGAAAAGCACGAATATGTCTGATCATGGGGATGTTTGTAACGCCATGCGTCGGTTAATGAGAATTCTTTTAGCGTGCGTCCTAGTCTAGTGGTGTCAGGGGGGTGGGCATTTTGGCTTGGTTGTATTCTGTCCAACTGGGGGTTCAAAACCATGTTGAAATCTCCCAACCAGATTGCTGGTATATTGGGGTGCTGTGTCATATAAAGTAGGCCTTCTGTAATTAGATTGGATTTGTATGGCGGGGGTATGTAGAATGCCATAATCAGGTATTGCAAGCCACATAATGTGCAGTGTATGAAGATAAAGCTACCTTGGGGGTCTGTACGCACCGAGACAATTGCAAAAGGGGTAGTTTTAGCAATGAGAACTGAGACCCCCCGAGAGTATGGAGAGTGGGTGGCATGGAACGCCCATCCTATCCAGGGCCGCTTCAGCGCAAGCTGGAGTTGTCCTGTAACGTGCGTCTCAACCAGCACTGTAATATCTGCACGGTATGTTTTGAGGCAGGTAAAGATTGCCGTGCGTTTTAATTTGTCTCTGATCCCTCGAACATTCCAAGTGAGGAATTTTAAGTTAACCATTCTCGTGGTAGAGCAAATTTTGTGTAGAGAGTATAAATAAGGTGTCTATCTGGGACCCATGCCAGCCCCTCCCATGGCATTGCAATTGTATCTCCGCTACTTCCTTTCCCAAGGTGGCATGTACATATATTCATTTCAATGCATTGCAAATTATTATCATACATGTTCTTTACCTGAACATTAACCATAACATTTCCCCTTCCCACCCTCCCTACCCTCAGCCACCCAAACTTGGCTGGGGCATATATCCCAAAACTTGTGCTATGCAGCACATTGAACATGCCAACCATGGCAGTAGCCTATTGGGCAATGCCGGTGACGGGACGGCAGTATCCCAAGGGGGGGCGAACAAATACTGGGTAACAGTCCAGCGATGGAGCAAACGTATTAAGGGTTAGCAGTTAGAATGAGGAAGTCTCCCAAAACTACATCCGTATTCCGCTGCAGCTTTTAGCAAGTAAGGTTGGGCAGAGTCTATAGCAAGTACCGCATATGAATCGTGACTATAGACTGAGGACATTTCCCTGTGTTCCGGTTTGAAGCAGTTAGTAGCGTGGTAAGAGTTCAGAATAAAAAAGGGGGGGGGGAAAGAAAAAATAAAAATATATTAACAGAATAAGATAAGAAAGGAGACCTGGGCAAGTGACACAGGAGGAGCGCCTGTTCAGATCTGAGGTGGGTGACATGTAGGCAGTTTTAGGAGGATTTATGGACTGCGTGGGGTGAGTCCTTTACATTTTGTGCAGACTTGAAGGCACTTTGGTACTTCCACGAGACTGTCAGATAAGAAATAGGAACGGCTGCGGCCAAGTTCAGGGTAATGGCTTGCAGTTATCAGTGCTGCACAAGTAGCATAAAGCTTGGAATCACTGTGGGCTCATCTACGGGCGTATATTATGGCAGTCACGAAGGGTGGTGAGTAGGGGGAATTGTAAAGTGTCACTCACATATTGTTGTCGGTCCAGGCATGTTTTAGGCAGGTCGGTTCTTTTGTGCGTCTTGTTGGTCCAGCCACGTGGAGGCCAGAGTTGGATCTTCGAAGAAGTGTACCCGATCTTCACCGACAATGCGAAGGCGTGCTGGGAACAGCATTGCATATTTGATGTGGTGTGTTCTCAGACGACGTTTGACTTCAGAGAATCGCGCCCTTTGCCGCTGGACCTCCGCCGAGAAGTCTGGGAACGCTGAAATGGATCCGGACTGGAATGGAATGTTTCCCTTCAGCCTAGCCAGGCGTAGAACCGCGTCTCGGTCCCTGAAGTTTAACAATTTTGCAATGAAAGTTCGCGGGGGCGCCCCCTCAGGCGGGCGGCGAGCCGGCATGCGGTGAGCGCGCTCCACCACAAACGTTGCCGAGAAGGCCTCTCTGCCATATGTGGCAATCAAAAGTTTCTCAAGAAAGGTGGCTGGGTCTGTGCCCTCAGAGCCCTCCGGTAGTCCAATAAACCGGAGGTTGGACCTGCGGGTCCGGTTCTCCACATCATCTTGCTTTTGTGCCAGTTGCTGCAGCTGACGTTGCAGGTCTTCTTGTGAATGCTGCATGGGGTATAGTGTGTCCTCCGCCCGCCCAAGCCTGGTCTCAGCTTCAGTGATCCGTTCCCTGAGTTTGGTCATGTCATGCCTAATAAGTGAAATGTCCACTTTCACCTCCTCTATTTTTGATGTCAGGGTGGATTGGCATAGGGATATTGCTTCTAGTACCTTAGTGGTGCCGTCCGGCTCTTGATCTGCAGGGGGAGCCGCGTGTAGTGCTGGCGCGGTGCCATCTTGTCCCTCAGAGTCCCGCTCCGTCCTCCGATACCGCTCCAGCGATGAAGAGGCAGCGACATTCCGTTTCGGCGGGGACATAGTGTATCCGGGTTAGTGTGCCAGGTCCCGAGGATTCCGGTAATCGGTTGCAGTGGTTCTAAGGCAAAGGATGTGGATAGTAGGATCTGCTGCGAGCGGAGCTTCAGTCACGCACGTCTGCTCACATCGCTGTCCAGGCCTCGCCAGATATACTTTATCTGCATTTTTTTAATTATTTTGAAGAAACTCTGAGGAATCGCGATAGGTAACATCTGGAAAGTATACATTAATTTCGGTAATATCACCATTTTAAACAAATTTATTCTTCCAATCCAGGATGTTGGTTGTAAACTTATCTTCTTTATTTCTGCCTTGATCTCATTTATTAATGGGACATAATTTGCCAAGTATATTTTCTCATACGTCGATGTTATTTTGATTCCCAAGTATGATAATTTGCCTTTTACCCACGTGAATGGGAATTCTCTTTGAAGAGCAAGGGCTTCATTTTTTCCCAGTCCGATATTTAATATTTCTGTTTTTTTGGATTTATTTTAAAATTTGAGAGTTCTCCGTACTTCTTTGATTATATTTGGCAGAGTCACCTTTGGGTTAGTTACGTACATTAAGATGTTGTCGGCGTATGCTGCAACTTTATATTCTTTTCCCCTACTCTCGCCCCCCCATCTCCTGATTATTTTGCAGGGTCGCCAGGAAGGGTTCCAATGAGAGGACATATAGGAGTGGCGAGAGCGGGCAGCCTTGGCGTGTTCCATTAAACATCTCGAACACTGGTGACAGTCTCCCGTTAACCCTTACCGTTGATGTAGATTTTTGATCCACTTCATGATTTTTGGACCCAATCCCAGATGCAGCAACGTGTCCATCATGAATTCCCAGTCTACCCTGTCAAATGCTTTTTCTGCATCAACTGACAGAAGCAGTACTGGGGATCCACTGGTTTTCTTCTTTCTCAACATCAATAATGTTTTTATACTGTTGTCTCTTCCTTCTCTGCCCGGGACTAATCCAGTCTGATCCAGATCTATCCAAAATGTCATTAATTTTTTTAATCTACTGGCAAGGATTTTTTGCGTATATTTTTGTATCCGCGTTTAATAAGGCAATAGGCCTATAGCTAGAGCAGTTGGTTTTATCTTTACCCTCCTTAGGAATTATTGTTATATATGCTAAGAGTGATTCTTTTCTTACTTCTTCATCTTCTCCAATTTTATTCAGATATTCACAGAACCTTGGGGTCAGCTGTTCCTGGAATTTTTTGTAATATTTGGTCGGAAACCCGTCAGGCCCAGGGCTTTTTCCTGAGGGTGTATCTTTTAGGGACAATTTTATTTCGTCTTGCGTTATTTTTTTTTTCTAACTCTCTTAGTTGTTCAGGTTGGATTTTTGGTAGGTTAGCCTTTTTTAAATAAGTTTGAATCTTCTTCCTTCTTGATTCTTTTTGTAATTGTGGTTCTTGCTTTTTTATGGCATATAATGAACTGTAGTATTGCATAAAAGCTTGTGCAATATCTGTTGTCGTATGTTTTATTTCTCCCTTATCATTTTTTATCTTCTCAATAAAGTTTACGGTCTTCTTTTTTCTTAACGTATTTGCAAGATATTTGCCTGGTTTGTTTCCACTCTTAAATCTCTCTTGCAATACCCTGTTGTACTCCTTTCTTTCTTCTTGTTCCAGTAGTTCTTTTAGTTGTTCTCTTTTTAGAGTTAGATTCTGGTAGGTTTCTTTTTAAGCTTGCTTTTTATGTCTTTGTTCCAGATTATGGATTTCTTTTATGAGTCCTATCATGTTTTCCTTTCTTTCCTTTTTTTTTCCTGCCCAAATCAATATTAGTTTACCCCTAATGACAGATTTGTGTGCATCCCATAGAGTTGCTTTTGACAGATCTGGGGTATCGTTCTCCAGAAAGTATTTTTCGATCTCTTCTATTATAGTTTTTTCAATTTCGCTGTCATTTAATAAATCTTCGTTAATTCTCCATGTACCTCGACCCGAAGATTACCCTTTTATTTTCATCTTCAACATTGCTGGGGAGTGGTCAGATACCGTTGTTACTCCTATTGTTGTTTCTGTTACTTCCTCCAGACTTCTATTGGCCACCAATATATAGTCCAGTCTAGAGTACATTCCGTGTACTGTAGAATAATATGTGTAATCTTTTGTGCTCCGATGGTGGGCATGCCATGCGTCAACTAATTTGTATTCAAATAGTTTCTATTTGAGCTTCCTT
This sequence comes from Aquarana catesbeiana, assembly GCF_042186555.1. Taxonomy (NCBI): domain Eukaryota; kingdom Metazoa; phylum Chordata; class Amphibia; order Anura; family Ranidae; genus Aquarana; species Aquarana catesbeiana. The sequence goes on from NC_133327.1 coordinate 240,793,329, forward strand.
AGTTGTGATGTTTCTCTGTCCGGCGCAACTGACGTGCTGTCTAGTTGTTGTATGTTTAATCACTTAGTAAATTCACTGCCGCACCCAATCAGAGATGGAGGAGAATTAAACCCATTGGAAAAACTCTGTGCAATACAACCGCCACTGAAAAACGGAATTTCAAAAATCTATGGAATACTGACAGATTAAGAAGGACTAGGAAGACCTTCCTATATAGAAAAGTGGGAAAAAGAACTGGATATTAAATTTGAAGATCAGCAAGTTGAGAGGATGATAGGAGCAGGATACAACCACGTCTGGGGTATGAATACTATTGAGATGAATTATAAATTTTTGGCAAGGTGGTACCTAACCCCAGAGAGAATCTAGAAATATCAATTGGATGGATCACCATGGTGTTGGAGAAATTGCAAACAAAGAGCCACGATGGCACATATATGGTGGGAATGTCTGAAAATAAAAGAATACTGGCTGGAAATTGTAGACCAAATAAAGGAGATAACAGGTGAGAAGACAGACAACAACATGCTGACTTGTTTATTCCACGACTCCAAAACTCCAAGGAAACAGTATATGAAAACAGTAATCCCAAACCTCTTGAATGCTGCAAAGGGATTGATCCCAAAAAAATGGTTAAACAGTGAAGTACCAGATATAAGAGACTGGTTTAAACAAATAGATTATTACAGTAAAATGGAATTCTCAAGCAGCAGGGACAAAAATCAAATAGAAAAATATAACAGTATTTGGGGTGTGTGGGAAAAATATAACACCTCGGACAAATATTGGCGGAAAATGTTGGAAGGCACAGGGCTATGTGGTAGGAAGACTAGGACAAGAATAAAACAAACCAGATGGGGGTGTAGGAGGTGGGAGTCAGAGGAAGGAGGGAGGGGTAATTTAGGTAGGGGAAAGGGGGGGGTTTAAATTGCAGTTTTTGTACGAAGTAAATACATTTTCTAAATAATTTCCTAAAATTATGAAAAAATGCCACAATGATGTGAAAATGGGAAGGGATAAAATTTGAACTGCAAAGTTGAAATAACCCTCTCAAAAGAGCTCACTGAAGTGGTAAAGAAAAAAAAAGAAAGGTAGTTCTACAAAGTATTGCCTCGGGAGGGCTGAATACAAATGCATGCCACACTTTTCACATATTTATTTGTAAAAAATGTTAAAAACCATTTATCATTTTCGTTCTACTTCACAATTATATGCCACTTTGTGTTAGTCTATCACATAAAATCCCAATAAAATACATTTACGTTTTTGGTTGTAACATGACAAAATGTGGAAAATTTCAAGGGGTATGAATACCTTTTCAAGGCACTGTACCTACTGTATCCCACAATCACCCCACTGTAGGCGGTACAAGATGTTGCCCACAAGCAAAATAAACTGGAGCATTTCCCTTCCGTGCCCTCTAGTGGCAGTAATGCAGATTTCTCTTGTTTGAGAACTTCATTGCGCAGTACAATGTCACTTCAATTGAATTCCAGGATTTGCTTGTCTTCAGCCGAGAGAGCTTGCAATAATTTAAGACTTTAAATAAAGTCTCTGAAATCTTTAATTAAGGTCTTCATGTTATATAGTTTGAATTTCATGTCTTTGATATTTTATTTATCATCGTAAAAGAACATATTCCATATTTTAGTTTTTCTGGGAAAAAGACAAAAAACAGCTTTGGAAAAAAATGGAGAAATATAGTGTTTTCCCAATTTTTTTTTTTTTTCAATACCTTCCCATCTCTAGGCAGCGTGGTGCGATGGCAGTGAACACACAGAGATCAATTGCAGAAACAGAACTGTATTAAAGTTAAAGGGGTTGTAAAGGCAGAAGGTTTTTTATCTTACTGCATTTTATGCAGTAAGATAAAAAAGCCTTCTGTGTGGAGCAGCCCCCCTCAGCCTCCCTAACACTTACCTGAGGTCCCTCTCTGTCCAGCGATGTCCACGAGTGTCTCAGCCATCCGAGATTCTCCTTCTTGATTTCCTGAGACACAGCAGTGGCGCCATTGGCTTCTGCTGCTGTCAATCAAAGTCAGCTAGCCAATCGGGGAGAGAGGGGGCGGGGCGCCACATCTGAATGGACACAAGGAGCTGTGACTCAGCCCGAGTGACCACATAGCAAGCTGCTTACTGTGGGAGCACTGAACAGGAGGGAGGGGCCAGGAGAGCCAGCGAGGGACCCGAGAAGAGCAGGATCCAGACTGCTCTGTGCAAATCCAATGCAACAGAGCAGGTAAGTATAACATGTTTGTTATTTTTTTAGGAAAAAAAACAAGCCTTTACAATCACATTAAACTCCAACAAAGCACAATTACCCAAAGGGAAGACAACCAGACTGGGTGCACTACAGAATGTTGCAGCGAGGAGTTTAACAGTAGGTCTTAACCTGTCCCTACTCTGCCCACAAGCAAAATGCACGCCAAGCCTGAGAATCAAGGTCTTAAATAGACTCTGCCTGATCTAAGATGGCCACCAGAGTCAAATGGGGTGGGAGCATCCAATCTGATAGCTCCTCTAGTGACCCAGGAAACCATAGAGGAACCATGTTCCTCTTGACTTCCCCTCCAACTGAAATGGCACTTCGGCTGAACGCCACCTGCAGTGAAGAAAGTAGACTGCACCTGCCTACACGCTGCTGAGTCAGACCTTGAGGTCTGCAATCTGCAGGGAACATGGGCTTTGCTGAATAAATAGCTCTAGCTCTAATACTCAACAGGGGTGTGTTGGATCTCTAAAAAGAAATGACTACCACCAGTTATTGATTGAAGCTTTGTTTAAAGCTATGAAAAAGTTTCAGGTGGAAACTTTATCCAAAATGTTTATATAATTTGGGCTACCATGAGGAAAGGTTGAAACTTTTATCAAATTTTTATTGCTGTTTTTGTTCCTACTATGTAGATTTTTCTTCACTTTTTGTTTCAGTAGAGAAATCCCACCACTGAAAGCTGCCATCAAAAAAAGAGCTTAGGGTAAATCTAAAAGGAACACCTGTCCAAGCAGCGTCTGTCTTTGGGACAGGAAGTGAAGGGAAATCTCAGTAGGGGGCAGCAGTAACAACTCTACAGAAGGTAGAAGCATTGTTCTGCTGTTTTCAAACTGAACATTTTTCTCTGGATTTTAACATTAATTAATATGGGTTTTATAAAGGCAGTGTGCAAAGTTCAGTAACCATAACAACCAATAATCTTTATTTTTTCTGAGAGATAATTTGTACGTAATTCTAATTGTTTTTCAGAGGCAATGCTATAGACATTGCAAAGAGCATTAATAGGCACTTTAAAGGCCATAACGTCTTTCCATTGTCTTAGTATATAAGCCACATAACATTTTCAAAAATTGGCATAAAATGTTAAGTAAAAGTATAAAGTATTACCTTCAAAAGCAGCTGATACTTTGTAATTCTCTGGACTGGTTTCAAAAGATAGGCATCCAAAGAAAGTTTGTGATCCAATTTTCGTTGACATTCCTTTATAAAAATGAGATCAGGTCAAAATGTAATCATAAATTAGTCAGTAGATAGTGACCTCATTTTGCAGTTTACAAAATAAATGGCTAATTTTCTTTTATTCAAATACTTTAACACCCCTACTTTACACAACCAGTTTTAAGTGTAGAACTGTATACGTGTATATATAAAACAAAGTTGCTTTAAAAGAGAGAGTTTTTTTTTTTTTCCAAATCATACTTACCTAGGTGGATGCAGCATCGGTTCAACACTGAGAACCGAGTGATCGAACACCGCTGATCGCTCGGTTCTCAGGGCTCCCTGAGCAGAGAGCTTGTGACTGTCAGTCCCTGGCTCTCTACTCTGCCCCCTCAGTCACTGGAGTGCTGGGCTGTGGGGGCAGCAGCTGGCATAGGCTCTCAGAGGCTCGCTGAGAGGCTGAGTCGGGGGACGGTCCAGGCATTTGGGGGTGGATCCCGACTTCATTGTCACGATCTTGCCCGAGCCTTGATCGGCTCTGAGACGTCAGCCAACAGTGTGCTTCAGCCTGCTGTCTGCTGAAAATGGGTCACAGAAGTGCAGAACGAACTGCACTCCTTTGATCCATAGGAGAAGTGCAGCCAAATGAGCTTTGGCTGTACTTCTCCTTTAAAACATAGTTTTGAGTCTGTAAGAAACTAAGAAAGGTGTTTGTTTTTTCTGACAACATGTAATATCAATTTCCACAAAATGTGCAATTAATTTTAAAAAGTTTTAAACTGACTATGTGTGATAAGGGACTTCATGACTGGATATAAAATGAATATGTTACCTGGTTCGTCCTGACACCCATATAGTTTTTGGTATAGGTTAAACACAATATAACCAAAACTGTAAAACATTTGTTTAACTTTCCCCAAATTATTTCTGCAAGACTAGTAAATCTGTTTAAAAATAACCAAAAGTAAAAGTCAGGTACTCCCCCCAACGTTTACAAGCTTGAACTCTATTTCTACCACAAGGCCAAACTGCAGTCAGGATCTTCAACATTTATTTCATAAAATGAAACGTTGCCATGCAGAGAAACTAGTTGATTACCACTGCCTTCAAAATAACTGCTTATGATTTCTTCTCCTAATCAGAATTACTTAGTGACAGGCCAATCAGAAGCATTCAGAGGTGTATGGAGTTATGTCTGGCACCAGTCTCGTGTAGCACACAGGAGTTCCAGGCAAGCACAGGTCAACTTGGATCAAAGTGATTAAAGTGTATCTATACCCTTGACCTTTTTTCCTAAATGTTCTACTAACGTGGGAAAAGGTTAGAACCTTTGTCATGTTTTTATTTTGTAAGAGAGATAGAATTAAATAAAGTACAATAATGGTAAAACATAATGTGGTTGATTTACTAAATACAAAACAGGCTGTTCAATTTACAGGTAAATCTTTACTTTGTAATAGATTTTTACTTTAGATTAGTGAATGTGGAAAAAAAATCACTTTGCAAATCATGAGCACAGAAAAAAACCAGTATTTTCTCATTCATTAGCCTAAGGCAAAATACCTTTGTAAAGTAAACAGCTTATTTGCTTTCAGTAAATCAACCCACTAAATTTTTTAGCTGTCTAAAGAAAATTTTTCAAGATACAACTTATTTTTGCAATAACATTACATTTTAAAATGCATTTTATCACACTAAACGATTGTATCTTGAAGAGATTTGTTTGCATGCAATACCAAGGATTACAAATATTGCTGTGTGGAGTATATATAGGAGCATGTTGTAAAAACAGAGGCTCTTACGGGGTGTAGAAGAAACAACATAATTTGTATTTTAAGATGAAACAGAATTTGACTGGTGAAATATGTCATATTGCACAGATGTATACAAATGATAAAAGGGCCAACACATGAATGGTTTATCCCTTCTTTTTACAACCTGCACTTCTACTAGCTGTTGTAGTTTAAAGGAGAAGTCCAGCCTGAGCTTGTTTGGTTGGGCTTATCCTATGGGTCACAAGAGTGCAATTCGTATTGCACTCCCGTGACCCGTTTTCAGCAGAGAGTGGTCTGCAGTCCGCTCTCTGCTGACATCACAGGAATCAGTCCAGGCACATCGTCATCGTAACAACAATAAAGTCGGGATCCGCCAGGTGCCTGGACTGATACCCATCACAGGCTCTCAGCAAGCCGCTGAGAGCCTGACACGGCCGCTCCGCCCCTCCACAGCTCAGCGCTCCAGTGGGCATACTTCTCTTTTAACTATATTAAGACGCACTGTTTCTTGTTTGGAATGGACCAGGAGCCTATGTTTAATATTTAATTTGCATTCATTTAATGGCAGAATTGCTATTTAAATGAATTTCAATTTATCAGTGTCATTGCTATAGGGGTGCAGACCGTACCTGGGTGACACCCGCTGAAGGGATGACACGGTGCCGGTCTGTGGCCTACTGGGAGCCCCCCCCAGATGACAGGCTGCAACCACCACACCCACCACTTTCCAGCTGACAAGCTGCAAACCCCTCAACCCCCCCAGGTGATAAGCTGCAGCCCCCCTGCGTGATAGGCTGAAACCACCAAACAAATAACCACCAACCCCCTTGTGTGCAACCACCAACCCCCCCTTCCCCAGTTCATGGTGGGGTTAACTTCCGAGTGGCTGGAAGTTGGGGACATCTGTGCTACTGCCTGTCCTGCTGTCACTCTGCAGTGGCAGGACAAAGCACTGTGGCAGGCTAACCCGGGGGGGTGTGACACCGTGTTTTACCACAGCAGGTGATACCAAATCTAGTGACGCCACGGATTAAGATTATGTTTCATTAGTATTGTACTTGGAACTGATATCCTTATTTAGTGCTATCTATCCTACAGTCTGTTTTTTATCATTTCCTAGCACAGTTCAGTTGATACATAATTTACAAGAACAATAAATAGAAGAGTTCCTTTTACTGCTATCACCTACATTTCTATTGCTGTCTGTATCCCCAATTAGGAGATTTAATATATACAAAAGTGGAAGTGGGGCTGTATTTAGACAGTACACTTAAAGGCACCTTTAACCTCTCAATAATAACCCCCTACCGAAATCCAATAACACAGTCCTAATTTTACTTTATTGACCTTGCATAATCCTACAGTGTATACCTTGACCTTTGGTCCATCTGCTAGACTTACTATTCAAATGATTAATAGTTAGTTGATAGTTGATAATTAGTCAGATTTAACCAACAACCTGTTTTTCTGGCTTTACAACATCTGAGTTTAGGCCTAATGTGATAGCAAATAAATGTGACCTCGATTAAATTGGTATTGAAGAAAGGAACCAGAACTCATTACACAATTCTTCCCTTGCATTTCTAAAACTGCACATACAGTACATGGATAGGCTATGCTCACCAGTCTATAACAGATATACAGTAAGCATCCATAATGATGGCCACATCTGATTGATCTGTATGTTAGACACCCATGTCAAATTTTCAGGCCACATAAAGGACAATAGCAGCTGTTTTGTGAGAGCCACATATACCTACTGATGCAGTCCTCATATGGTCAATTTTTCCCATGCAAATATCCGAGCCACAAAATCTGGAATGACTCATGTTGTATATAAGTGGAATGTTGTATATAAGTGTATCTCTACTCTACAACAGCGTCAGCTTCTTTAATGACTTCTTTAATGTTATTTACTCTGCAAAATCCATGCTTTAATATTTTATAGCAGTTTAGAAAAGACTTCAGTTCACAGAAATGATTTAGGCAGTTTCTAACACCACAGATGGATAGCTTTGTAAATTGAACCTATTAAACTGGAAATATAGCCTATATATATATATATATATATATATATATTTTTTTCGTTTTGGGGAGGGAAGGAAGTGCTAGAACTTTTTGGTAATTGCTTTCTTTGTTCGTGCTAGCATAATATCCCATAATCTTCCCTATGGCACACAGAAAGTGATAAACATCTTACCAGAGATTCTAACCTTTCCCCACACTACTAAAACGTTGTTTTTTTACTGTCTGTGTCGCAGTTAGAGAGCTTACCCTTGTTCCCTGTCCTGGTCACCACAAAGGTAATGAGAGAAAATCTCCTTAATGAGGATAATAGCTAGGGTCTAGTCATTCTATGTTCTAAACAAAACTTAACTTTTAGTTAAGTAGCTGGAAGGGCTACTTAAGTGTAATTAGCTGATTTCATAAGCAGTGTCATAACAATAGCCATGGGAGCCCATGCAGCTGTTGTGGGGCCTCAAGGTGGGAGGGGGCCCCATTAGGGAGGCTGCTACAGTGGTATAGCATATTAAACCTAGAAAATCTGTGTGCAAATGTGAAGCAAACACAAATCTAGTACTGTATCACAAAGATTTGGAGAGGGTACTGCGGACACCAACTCTGTACCCCCCCGTGACATTTCCAGTCAAGGATTGCTGACCTTGGACATACAGGAGTTTTCAGGATTGTCATTGTTGCGAGTCACAGAATCCCTTTTGTAAGTATTGCAGTGAGGTGAGTAAGCTGTCTAAGTAGATTTTTTGCCCTCAGTGATTCTAGTCATCATAGCCAGCAATGAAATTAACCTATATGCCTAACACAGTCCTCCTCAGGCTGTAAATAATCCCAGAGAGTCTCCCCAGATAAAAAATGATAATACACATAAGGCTTTTGCAAAAGCTAGAGACATATGTATTATGATTATAGAGTAATTGTATGCAGGAGCACTAACAAATACTGTATATACAGTGAGAGGAAAAAAGTATTTGATCCCCTGCTGATTTTGTACATTTGCCCACCGACAAAGAAATGATCAGTCTATAATTTTAATGGTAGGTTTATTTTAACAGGGAGAGACAGAATAACAACAAAAATATCCAGAAAAACGCATTTCAAAAAGGTTATAGATTGATTTGCATTTTAATGAGTGAAATAAGTATTTGATCCCTTTGCAAAACATGACTTAGTACTTGCTGGCAAAACCCTTGTTGGCAATCACAGAGGTCAGACGTTTCTTGAATTTGGCCACCAGGTTTGCACACATCTCATAGGGCGTACACACGGTCGGACTTTGTTCGGACATTCCGACAACAAAATCCTAGGATTTTTTCCGACGGATGTTGGCTCAAACTTGTTTTGCCTACACACGGTCGCACAAAGTTGTCGGAATTTCCGATCGCCAACCACACAGTCACGTACACCACGTACGAGACTAGAAAAGGCTGGTTCAGAACCAAGCGCGGCACCCTTTGGGCTCCTTTTGCTAATCTCGTGTTAGTAAAAGTTTGGTGAGAGACGATTCCCGCTTTTTCAGACTCGTGGCTTTCAGATCGTTTTCTGCCGTTCAGTTTGTGCGTGTGGGTTTGTATCTGCTCTTCAGTGCGTGCAGTCAGTTCGTATCAGAGTTTTCTGTGTGATCTTGCCTGCTCGTTGCTGTCTTTCAGGTCGCTCTTCACAGGCCTTGCTGTTCTTCAGTGCGTTCTGTTACTTCGTTCTGAGCAGCCGACCGTTTTCTAGCCATGTTTCGTATGCGTACTCCTCGTAGTGTTTGTGCTGTGCGGGGGCTTGGTGTTGGGGTCCTGACCTTGACACAAGTCCAGTCCATGAACAGGGTGGGGAGGAGTTCATGGACCAAGAATTGGTTGCTTCAGCGTGACCAGTTCTCTCATATGCCTTTGCTCCGTGAGAATAATCCTTATGATTTCAGGAACTTTCTCCGGATGACGGACCCCGTGTTTCACCGTTTGTTGGCTTCGCTGACCCCCTATATCAGCAGGCAGGATACCTGCATGAGGCAAGCCATCACTCCGGAGCAGAGGTTGGTCGCTACCCTGTGGTATTTGGCCACAGGGAGAAGTCTGCAGGACTTGAAGTTCTCGACAGGCATCTCCCCCCAGGCTCTGGGGATCATTATCCCAGAGACCTGTTCTGCCATCATACAGGTCCTGCAGAAGGAGTATATGAAGGTAAGATTTTTATCCTTTTATATCACATTTTATTGTCTTTAATGTTTGATAATATATTCTATTTCTTTCCTCATTCCCTAATTACCATGCTTGTAATATGCTGTGAATGTCCCCTTTGTCCTCATGCATGCTGGATTTTTATGTAATTATTATTTAAGGTCCTTCATACACATTTGCCCTTCAATAACCTCCCCAGCATGGTGTCTCCTGCCCTATATTCACCTCATGTAGTCACTTAACAATGTATTTTATCAGCTCCATAGTAGTGCTTTACCCCAAACACCCCCTAAAATGTTTGGTAATGTTATTTTTGATTTAAATTCAGGCAGAGTGCCAGAGGCTTTTTTTTTGTGGTGTCCCCAAATAATTTTTAGTAACCCTCCCTCCCCCAACTGCTAAGTCAGCTGATCCCAATTCTCTATCCTCAATCATCTATCTGCTGACTTTGCCAAACCCATACACACTATACCCATCTCTTTTGTGGTCAGATTTATGGATGAATTGCCCAAAGCATGTAGTGCAAGGGCCTGCCTGTATACTTTCCAATGGTACTGTTTAAAGTTTTTGTATCCTATTATTATCTTGATAGGTAATAGCAGAATGTCCAAATGTCCTCAAATGTGTACAGTGTGTATTTATATCTTTGTATTCAGACACTTCTTACCTGTCCAGTGGGCTGCCAATAGTGTAACTAAGGAGGGGCTGTTCAAAGTAATACCCATTATTTAGGCATTCATCTCTCAATGAAGTGAAGAGGGTTACCTGTCCAAGATTTCCACACACCCCCTATAATGTTAGAAATAGCCCATGAGAGGGGGGGGAGGGGGAATATGATAGGTGTACCTTATACTTTGGCCTTGTTAAATTCCCCTTAATAAATGCTATCTGGAGGTTGCCCCATAATGTTTGTGTCTAATCTGCTTGCCATGTTTCAGAGTAAAAATAGTAATGTTTATTGTTTTTTCCTCAACAGTTTCCTTCCACACCACAGGAATGGCAGACTGTGGCCTCCCACTTTGCCCAGCGGTGGGACTTTCCTAACTGCGGAGGGGCAATTGATGGGAAACACGTCCACATCGTCCCACCACCCAACTCGGGGTCGTACTATTATAATTACAAGGGGTTTAATAGTATAGTGATGTTGGCGGTGGTGTCGGCTAATTACGACTTCTTGTATGTGGACGTGGGGAAGAATGGCCGGATGTCCGATGGTGGAGTCATCGCCCAGACGGAGTTCTACAGGCGTCTCCAGAATGGCAGCTTGGACTTGCCAGCTCCAGAGGACAATGTGGAAGGACTCCCATTTGTGTTCGTTGCTGATGAAGCATTTGCGCTGGGGGACCACCTGATGCGGCCATTCCCAATGAGGACCCTCACCCCGGAACAGAGGGTTTTTAATTACCGGCTGGCCAGAGCCCGAAGAGTGGTGGAGAACACATTTGGAATCCTGGCCAGCCGGTTCCGCCTATTTCTGACACCTATCCATATGGCGGAGTATAAACTGAACCATATAATACTTGCGTGCTGTGTTCTCCATAACTTTTTACGGAAACATTCGGCCAACTATGCTGGCTCAGTTGGGCCTGAGGCTGGAATCCTACATCAAACCACACTGACGGCGCTTGAAAGTGGCCGTCCTGGCTTGCCCTCCCTGAGTGCCCGTGATGTCCAGTTACGCTACCTGGAGTTCTTTGCGGGTAGGGGGGCTATCAATATGCCAGACAATATGTGAAGCCTTTTTCAAATAAAAAAAAAATAAAAAAATGTTTGTGGACATTTACTGCTTGTGTTTGTTTGAGCTGACCCTGACAGAAATGTGTGGAGTCCAGAAAATGTTGTGATTGTGTAACCTTATACAAAGCACTGTTGGCTGTTATTTACTAAATGCAAAAACACATTTCACTACAAGTGCACTTGCAACTGCACTGAAACTGCACTTGTAGTGCAAAGTGGATTTCCCCCTAGGAAATAACCCCCATTTTCTCATAAAACAACAATTACATCACCCTAAAAGTGTTGTAGCGTTGAGACAATAATCCACACATTCTTGATTAACAATCTTTTTAATACCTGCACAATCACATGTGCATTTACCAAAGGTTTTGCTGACAAACCAACATGTTTGTTGTATAACAATTTTTGTGGTGGCATTATCCCAAATCAAAATGTCCATTTTATAGAAAACAGGCCTGTGTAAAACCAACAAGAAAGACACAAATCTTGATCTTACAAAGTTCACATTTGGTAGAACTTGAAGGCAATATCAGACATGAGTATTTAGGAACTGTGTTTGATATAGCGTTCAGATGGGGGGGAAGTCACCCCAGGAAAAGCCAAATTTGGAAGATGCACACAAATTGCCCAATGTCAACATGTGCTACCTGCCATCACGGGTGATCAAGGGATGTGTTTTGGGGGAGCAAGCCCTTCCTCAACACTACTTTATTATTGAGGAAGGGGTTGCACCCCCAAAACGCGTCCATTGATCTCCCGTGATGGCAGATAGCACATGTTGACACACTGTGTGCATCCTCCAAATTTGGCTTTGGGAAAAATCACAAAAACATTTAGCACATTGTAGCACACAAAAGAAGAAAGTGATTTGGAGGGGTTTTAAACTGGCCCCAAAACATCAATGATGTTTTTATATATATAATCACAAAAACATTTAGCACATTGTAGCACACAAAAGAAGAAAGTGATTTGGAGGGGTTTTAAACTCGCCCCAAAACATCAATGATGTTTTTATATTTTGGAATAACATCATTGATGTTTTGCTTGATGATTTCCAATTGTAAATTACACCCCATGATCTCCCCGATCAGGATCTGGGCACTTTCGGATGTGAAAGGATCTTCATCCACAACCTCACGATCACCTAAAAAGAGAGGAACCCCAAAATAAATTTGGTTTAAAAAAATGCCGCAATCCATCTCTTATCTGAGCCTGTGGTTGCAGACACTCACCTGTTGTGGTGACTAGTTCCACCACGTCTTCTTCCTCCTGCTCAGATTGTGTTGGGTGGATTTCCCCTTCTTCCAGGGGGGGGGGGGGGGGCTCTGGTCTCCTCAGATGAGGGGTGTCCTCCGAGTCTTTTCTCCCCTATGTCAAACAAAAGTGGTATAATTAGCACACAGATATTTAATGTCAGAACTATAAAGATGAAACATTGCTTGGAAGTGGTGTACAATTATCTATTTTAGCAGAGTTCCAAGATGTAATTTTTTTAATGCCCTTTGTCAACCTGCAATACTTTACCTGTTTAGTACAAGCTTCACCGATGGAGACCCCCCTATAGTATACACTGGAGCACCTGTGTGGCCCCCCCCTAATAAAAATGGTGTTCTTGTGTCTCACACTAGTGCTCCAGTGTCCAGATGTGAAAACAGCTGCTCAGTGTCCTCTCCTTACACAGAATCTAGTTTGCATTTCATTCTAGTAACAAAGCCATCTACACAACCCAATTCTTTGAAGACAAGTATAGGGCGTCAAAATGGTGGCCAAATGCATATGGGCTAAACAATGGTATTTTATATTTGGAACGAAAAATGTTTGATCCGAACGAATAATGTGCCCATGAACATGAAAGTTGCCATTTTAAACTGTACAATAGTTCCTAAAAGCACATGGAGCAGCACGAACGTAATAAACACAAAAAGAATAGGAACACAGCACAACTACTTACTTTTTTGCAGCACTCTCCGGATCTTTCTGTACTGCTCATGTTCTCGTAATTTCAGGTCCGACCACCGCTTCCTGAGCTGATCTTTCGATTGTCGTACCCCGAATTTCCGGTGCAGACTCCTGACCACTTTCGCCATGATCTTGGCCTTTCGGACATTGGGGTTGGGGTAAGGCCCATACTTTCCATCATAGTCGGCCTTCTTCAGGATGTCCACCATCTCCAACATCTCCCCAAAGGACATATTTGAGTCCTTAAATCTCCTTCTGGATGAGGACGTTTCAGGCTCCGGCCTTTCCTCCTCCTCCTCGTTGCTACAATTAGCACGCACCTGCTGTCTATCCACCATGTGCTCTTCCCCCACTGCGCCGAATGAAAAGGGGCGGGGAATAGACTAGAAAGAACGTCAGGGGCAGGCGGAGTTATACGCATGCGCAGTGTGTATAAAGCGTAACACACGTGCGTCTTACGTGCGATCTGTGAGCGGAGGAAGGAGCATCGGAGATGCCGATCGTGATAACGAAGGTAAGATCTAAACTTGCGCCTATACTGCTTCGAAATGGAAGCCTATATTGTAACAAGATTAGGGGAGTTTTGCCTGACATTAGGGTTTGTCTTGTGTTGTGTCTTGCAGAGAAAATGGATGGGTTCAACGACCACAATTTCCTGCCCCTATTCATAGACAAGTACAGGGAGCTGCCCTGTCTGTGGCAAGTGAGACACCCCCACTATAACCACAAACAGAAGAGGCAGGCAGCGCTGGAGAAACTGCTGGAGTTGGTGAAGCTGGAGGACCCCACAGCAACCATCCCTTATTTAAAAGCTAAAATTGGTGGCCTGAGGAGCACTTATCTTAGGGAGCGCAAGAAGGTCACAGATTCCCAGAGGTCCGGAGCTGCAGCAGATGACGTTTATGTCCCCAGGCTGTGGTACTATGAGAGACTGTGATTTCTGTCAGACCACACTGAAGTCAGGGAATCCCTCTCTACTCTTCCTTCCACGCTTCCTTCCACCCCAGCCGAGGCTTCCGATGTCCAACCTGGGCCTTCCAGCCAGGAAGAAGTGGAGGAGCCCAGCTGGAGCCAGGTATAGCATTCTTCTACAGATTTCAGGACAATAAATAAATGATGTTTACTTGATGTTATTATTGATCACTAATTGATGATTGAAAAAAGTGTTTTACATATCAATACACAGTAGTGGGCACCCAAAATTGGGACAAAAATGAAAAATGCTGGGCTCAGAAGGATAGTCTGTTATATTTGTTAACATTCAATTTGCAGCAGTCAGGAGGTGAAAATTGTGTGTGATTGATGAAAACAATACTAAAACTATGTCCCTTTTTCATACACAGGAAGACCTCAGCCAGGAGGAGGTTGTGGAATGTGGCAGTCAGGAGGAGGCGGGGATTAGTGGCAGCCAGGAGGAGGCGGGGATTAGTGGCAGCCAGGAGGAGGCGGGGCTAAGTGGCAGCCAAGAGAAGCCTGGGACCAGTCGCAGCCTGACTGAGTCTCAGGTCCCTCCCCTCCGTCTTCCATACAAAAGGGCCAGGAAGGCCACTTCGAGTCCCGTGCAGGATTCAGCGCTCAGGCTGATCCAGGAGGCTTCTGCGTCCCTACGAGCCTTCCCCAGTCCTGAAGAGGCCTTTGCCTGCATGGCTGCCACCAAATTGCAGGGCATGCAGGAGGGTCAACGCAAGCTCTCTGAGGACCTGATTTATAAAGTCCTACGTAAGGGGTTGAGTGGGGAACTAACACCCAAGACGGATGTCATTGAGATCGACGATCCTCCTCCTCCTCCTGCTGCCACAACTCCACCACCACAGCCACAGCGTGGAAAGAAGACCAAAGAGTGATGACCCTGGGTTCAGTCTGGTCTGACAGAAGATGCAGTCTCTCGTATGACCACAGCCTGGGGACACAGATGTCATCTGCTGCTGTTCATGATCTCTGGGACTTCTGGACCACACTGCCCTCCCTTAGATAAGGACTCCTCAGGCCACCAATTTTGCTTTTAAATAGTTGATGTGTGCCCTGGGGGTCCAAGGCTTCACCCACTTCTGCAGTTTCTTCAGCTTTGCATCCTTCTTTGTTTAGTTGTGAGCCTTAATAAATTTTTTTAGGTAAATTATACTCTCCTGTGTGTGTTTTCATCCAAAAAGGACAGTTTGTTGGTGAGTATTCAGGTACATTTCTAAAGTACAATGTGAAATTAACAAGGGACAACAACACCAAACAATCTCCTACAGATTAAATATAACAACATATCAATGGTGTTGTGGGAACTTGTCACAAAAAACACACACAAACATTTTCGGGAGTACAAATCAAAATCGCAAAAAAAAAAAAAAAATAGAAACACAAAAAAAGAATCTACATTAAAGCCAAAAAAAAAAAATATACAAAAATATGTTGTCAGATGTGAGAAATCAAAATATATTGAGGGAATCCCGATAAATAGTAACGAAAGAAGTTTGTGAGAAGTGTGTGTGAATATGAGCAGCAAAACTACTTAATTCTTGTCACATTATAAAGAAGAAGAGAGTGCGCTGTATTAAACCATTTTGAACATTGCAGCGTGACGAAAGTGCTGTATCCATTGCGAACGCTAAGTTTACCAGAACGAGCTGTCCCGTCTCGGAATTTCTTCTGAGCATGCGTGGCACTTTGTGCGTCGGAACAGGCCACACCCGGTCGGAATCAACGCGATCGGATTTTGTTGTCGGAAAATTTTATCTCCTGCTGTCCAACTTTGTGTGTCGGAAAATCCGCTGGAAAATGTCCGATGGAGCCCACACACGGTCGGAATTTCCGACAACACGCTCCGATCGGACATTTTCCATCGGAAAATCCGACCGTGTGTACGGGGCATCAAGAATGATTTTGTCCCACTCCTCTTTACAGATCCTCTCCAAGTCATTAAAGGAATAGTTCACCTTTACCACAAAACTGCCTATGCAGATAAGGGGCATCTATAGATAAAAACAAACTATGTAGCTCTGACTACAGTTGAATAAAGCCCTTGCTATAGGAGTAGGCCATTTACATACCTTATGAAGCCTGATTAGAATACTCCCAGAACGTTGCTAAGTACTCCCTGGACATTGCTAAGTGAGGCCCAGTCATTACTGCTCACCTCCACCATCACAGAAGTGAGCTCCCAAATGCTGAGCTTAGAGATACTACATCAGGGGAGAAAAAGAGCATGTGAGGGGGTTTGAATCAGAGAAAGAGCTCACTCCTGTGATAGTGGAGGTGAGCATTGGTGATTAGACCTTGCTTAGCAACGTCCTGGGAGTACTAAGCAATGTCCTGGGATTATTCCAGTCAGGCTTCATATGGTATGTATCCTATAGCAAAGATATTATTCATCTTTAGTCAGAGCTGCACAGTTTGTTTTAATCTATAAACATTGCTTACCTGCATAGGTGGGTTTTTTGTAAAGGTGAACTATCCTTTTAAGGTTTCGAGGCTGACGTTTGGTAACTCGAACCTTTAGCTCCCTCCACATATGTTTTATGGGATTAAGGTCTGAAGAATGGCTAGGCCACTCCCGGACCTTCATGTGCTTCTTCTTGAGCCACTCCTTTATTGCCTTGGATGTGTGTTTTGGGTCATTGTCATGCTGGAATACAAATTCACGACGCATGTTCTGGCTGAGGGAAGGAGGTTCTCACCCAAGATTTGACAGTACATGGCCCTGTCCATTGTCCCTTTGATGCGGTGAAGTTGTCCTGTCCCATTAGCAGAAAAACACCCCAAAGCCTAGTGTTTCCACCTCCATGTTTGACAGTGGGGATGGTGTTCTTGGGGTCAAAGGGAGCATTCCTCCTCCTAAAAACACAGTGAGTTGAGTTGATGCCAAAGAGCTTAATTTTGGTCTCATCTGACCACAACAAATTCACCTAGTTCTCCTCTGAATCATTCAGATGTTCATTAGCAAACTTCAGATGGGCCTGTACATGTGCTTTCTTGAGCAGGGGGACCTTGCGGGCGCTGCAGGATTTCAGTCCTTCACAGCATAGTGTGCTACCAATTGCATTTTTGGTGACTATGGTCCCAGCTGCCTTAAGATCATTGACAAGATTCTCCCGTGTAGTTCTGGGCTGATTTCTTCCATTTGTGAATAATCTCACCAACTGTTACCCTCTCACCAAGCTGCTTGGCGATGGTCTTGTAGCCCACTCCAGCCTTGTGTTGGTCTACAATCTTGTCCCTGACATCCTTGGACAGCTCTTTGGTCTTGGCCATGGTGGAGAGATTGGAATCTGCTTAATTGATTGCTTCTGTGGACAGGTGTCTTTTATACAGGTAACAAGCTGAGATTAGAAGCACTCCCTTTAAGAGAGTGCTCCTAATCTCAGCTTGTTACCTGTATAGAAGACACCTGGGAGCCAGAAATCTTGCTGATTGATAGGGGATCAAATACTGATTTCACTCATTAAAATGCAAATCAATTTATAACTTTTTTGAAATGTGTTTTTCTGGATATTGTTGTTATTTTGTCTCTCACTGTTAAAATAAACCTACTGTTAAAATTATAGATCGATCATTTCTTTGTCAGCGGGCATACTTCATGTAAGACTGATGGCAGTATTGTCAAAGCCGACACTGCCAGAGGCCATGTGGGTCCACCTTAAAGTTTCCAAAGGGGCCCCATGACCTGTAGTTACTCCTCTGATCCTAAGCCAGATAATAATTTTAAAGCCTCATCTGACTGTAGGTCAGTTAGGGCCATGCTTTATTTGTTTTCTACATTATTATTAGATTATTTCTGCTAGTGTATTTTTGTTTTTGGCACATATTGTCACGTCAACACCAAAGGCCTCTGTCATAAATCATTTCTGCTATATGGGTCAGGCATTGTTAGCGCATAAAGTGCTCACTTAAAGTGGAACTTTGGTCAGAAAATTCAAAAGTCCTGCTAGATCTCTTCAAATTGACCCCTTTTGCATGTCTAGTTATGAAAAATGTTAAAAATAAGTGCTTATACTGTTTAAAATAAAGTAATACATTGTCTCACCCAGCTCTGCACATGCTCAGATGCGCTCTATTTTTAGGCACTGTTACAATCTGCTGACAGCCTAAAGATTTACTGCTGCTTAGGGGCTCTGGACTACAGCAAAATGGCAGCCTTCAGCAAGAAGGAACAGTAGCAATGCTGAAGGCAACTTACAGCGCATACTAATTTAATCAGCATAATTATTAATGTGGAATGTATGTTCCTTGCTAAAAATATAATTGTTATCAAGTTGTTTTGAGTAAAGTTCCCCTTTAACTAAATGATTACATTGTTCAATTCAAATTAATTTAAATTGCATATATATTTCAAAGCAAAATGTATTTTCTACATGATTGCCACTTACCTGAAAAAAAATGCTTTCAGCGCACTGCCTCCAAAGGGCTTCTGATCTTGGTTTATTTTGGCAGTACTTTTCATAAATTTGAAGGTCTTCCTTCTACATGAAGAAAGATGTGTTACACATTAATACCATTTAGATATCTTAGTATTATATGAAGCATGATATCACATAAATATGCATTAGAATGTATATTACAGCAATTACAGTATCATGTAAATGATGCATATCACATAACATATGGCAAATTCTTAGTGATGAATTAAATTTTATACCTTAAAATGTGTTATCTCTGCTTAACTGTTGCGAGTCCTTAAAGTAAAATTGCGATTGTCGCAACCTGTATTTTTAGTTTACTGTATAACACCATTATATCTGCCACAATAGGGGGTTATATTTGTAAATTGGGTGTCATTTATTCTTGGCTAGATATAATTTTTTCTGCCTTGCTTTGCATTAGCTTCTCTCCTTGATATAAAAATAAGCAAAATGCCAATTTCAAAGTGACACATGGAAATTGTCAAAAATTCATCATAACAGTCATACCCTACTACAAACTATATGAATTCCATTGTATGATTTTAAATTGGTAAAATATGTCTTCAAAATGGGTTTCTCCATTAAAAGTGCATTGTTGTACTCTAGTCACAACATCACTTTATACTAAAGCAAAGGTATCGAAACTGATGAAAAAAAAAAAAAAGAAATGACTTAAAGCATTTGTTACCGCAACACTTCATATTCCTGATATGTGCCTGCTGTACCATGTACTTGTATGATAACGTATACTGTTCTCTTTGTATTGCTTCCTTTATGTGAAATTGCTGGTGTTCTTGCCAGTCCCTCTGCTTTCCTATGAAAAATTGACCACACTAAACAGGAGAACACACTGTGGTCAGTTCTCTAGCAATGCTGGGAAATTAGTGTACAATCCTCCAACGATCAGACTTGTCCTGACACGCCCCCACTGCACAGCCATTCACTGGTAAGCTGAGTGTACTGCTGTTTCTCCTCCCCGCAGTTCTTATGCAGCTGAGAGCAGAGAGAATGTGATTACTTATAAAAAAGGGAAAAAAAGGTATTTATAATGTTTTTTTTTTATATATATCTATACAAAAAATGTTATGCGTTTAATTTCTATTTTAAACTGAATGGATTGTTTTACAAGGTGATCGTTTACAATCACTTCAACTCTTCGCCTATAAGCCTATACACCTCTACAGTAATTGTGTGTAAAGCTGGCCATACATAAAAGTCTGTTTTTTTTGTTCAGCCAGTGGATTGTATGAAAAAAAACTGACCTGATTCCCCCATCCACACACTCAATGGGGATAAGAGAATACTCCCCCACCATCAAAATACATTGATCAGAGCTGCAGCCTATTGCCTGCAGCGCTAATCGAGCGAAAATATACTGAATTCTGTTAAATCACAGTGGCTACGCAAGGATCTAAATTTGGCTGGTCCCCACTGAACCAGCTAAATTTTATTCCATGTATGGACAGTTTAATTTCCAAAAGCCCATTGAGAAGATATATATGAAGATTAAATAGACTTTAGGCTCAATCACAAAGCTTTTGACTGTAATTTCCAAATGTAACCAGGCTCAACAAAAAATTACTGTCATTTATTTGAAAATGAGGATCTTTATTCTGGTGTGTTGGTTTTGTGAATTGAGCCTATTGCATTAACCATATTACAGGTTTTGTAGCAATTATCAACATGTGAAAGATTGGCACCAAGTATACCAAATACTCTCATTGTTATGCCCCATACACACGGTCGGACATTGATCGGACATTCCGACAACAAAATCCATCAAATTTTTTCAGACGGATGTTGGCTCAAACTTGCCTTGCATGCAAACGGTCGCACAAAGTTGTCGGAAAATCCGATCTTTCTGAACGCGGTGACATAAAACACGTACGTCGGGTCTATAAACGGCGCAATAGCCAATATCTTTTGTCTCTTACTTTATTCTGAGCATGCATGGCACTTTGTGCGTCAGATTTGTCTGCACACGATCGGAATTTAAAGGATCGGATTTTGTTGTCGGAAAATTTTATAGCCTGCTCTCAAACTTTGTGTGTCGGAAATTCCGATGGAAAAAGTCCGATGGAGCCCACACACGATTGGAATTTCTGACAACACAATCCGACCGAGTGTACAGGGCATTACAGTAAAGCTGGTTGTACATGGCTTGTTTTTTTTTCGATGGTCCAGTCGGTTCAACAAAAAAAAAAACTGAACAGATTTCCCATCCACGCATTGGAGGTGGATGGGGAAATCCTCCCCGCCATCAGAATACACTGATCAGTGTTACAGCCAATTGGCTGCACGTGTTGATTGAATGCTGGCTTTTCTACAGAACCAGTCAACAGAAGTTCAACTGACTTCTGTTGAACAGAGAGGGCTACATACACATCAAAATGTGTTCGGTTCCTGCTAATGTGTACAGGACTTATGTATGTAAACATTTTTTTATCTGTACCAACAAAAGTATGCCAATTGTTGAAAAAGACAGGTGCAAGGGAGCGGCATTTCTGTGCCTAGAAGAGAAAGAATATATGCATGTCTAAAAAACAAAGATATAATTAAGGGACTGATTGACTGCTATGGGGAGGTTACTGTAAAACAAACAGTTGCCACCATTCATGGAAAACTAAATGGGATGGGGAGGAAATTGTGAAATGGTTAAAATAATGTGATTTAGCCATAATGAAAATGCTAAAACAGAGCCAGGTTTTTAGTAACCAAAATGTGTTTATTCATCTGGAAAAGGTAATTTATACCTCATCAACAGTAGAAATTGTATTTAGTGTTTTTTTCATTTTCATAAAAAGCAATAATTTGTTTTTGATACTGTGAAGAGTAAGTGGTAAAATGAGCTAATAAGGAGTATAAGTTAGGGGCGTGGCCTGAGTGGGCATGTGAGTGGTCGCACGACATGGAGCTCCCACTGTAGATCCTTCATCGATCCTCTTCCTGCTATCGATCCGAATCGACACTGACCCAAACCGCCGGCTGTACCACCCGAGGAGCCACAGGAGGGTACTCAACACTTTTCGAGGCCCATGATGAACCGAACAGGCGAAAAAGACGCCGCGGCAGCCATGGAGGCCCAAGGTGGCGCCAGCTCTCCTCAGCCTCAGAGAACAGCGCGAGGAGCCGACAAGCAAGGAGGCAAGCGGTAAGTCCCATAAGACACAAAAGCAGCAGGGCAAGCAGCAGTCCAGAGAAACGCTCTATTACACGCAAAAACTGTAAGGGACAAGCAGCTTAATTCCCCCACCAGCACAGACCGTTGCATATGAGCCAGACAGACAACACAGCCCCTCAGCATTAGATGATACAATGTCCCTGGAAGGCTCCCCTGTCCCTACATCAGACCTGTTTGACATGCTGCAGGAAGACACACAGCAAACCACGCTGACTGAAATCCTGCGTGCAGTACATAGATGCATCCGTGGATGGTCTGAAAGAGCAGTTTGGGGGTCTCACTGAAACAGTGTCCCTTATGAGACAAGACCTCCAAAAAATCAGGGAGAGGACCACGGCTGTGGAGGACAGAATTAGTGAGGTGGAGGACCTGATACCTCCACTCACCAGGGACGCCAGGACAGCACTACAGCAAGCTGCACAGGCCAACGCCAAAACAGACGACATCGAGAACCGCCTAAGATGGAACAATGTGCACATTGTGGGGTTCCCTGAGAAAGTCAAGGGCTGGGACCCCACAGCTTTTACAGAAAAATGGTTGCAAGATTTATTCGGCAGGTAGGCCTTCACCTCATTGTTTGCGGTTGAGCAGGCCCACAGCACGCTGCCTCGACCCCTCCCCCCTGGTAACCCACCGAGATCCATGTTGGCCCGGCTCTTGAATTACAAAGACTGTGAGATCATACTCAGACTGGCAAGGGAGAGAGGCTCTGTTCATTTTAATGGGACTAAAATTTCAATTTATCCTGACTTCTTGGCAGAGGTGCAACAAAGGAGGGCTAAATTTGCTGAGGTGAAGAAGCGCCTACAAAAAATCCAAGTAACTTATGCGATGATATATCTGGCCAAACTGGGCATCGCTGCCAGGGGGCAGTCCACCTCCTTTGAATCTGCCTTGGATGCAGCTGCATGGTTTGATCATAATGAACACGGCCTCCGGAGACGTCACAAGGCTGACAGGGGAGACTGACGTCCGGAGAGCGAGTTCGGCATGGTCGGTATGTTATTCGCGAACACTTTAAGTCCAGAACTTACAAAGCGGGACACTGTACAATTTGCCTAAAATAGCGTTCTGACTA
Organism: Aquarana catesbeiana; assembly: GCF_042186555.1. Lineage (NCBI taxonomy): Eukaryota > Metazoa > Chordata > Amphibia > Anura > Ranidae > Aquarana > Aquarana catesbeiana. The sequence goes on from NC_133327.1 coordinate 240,816,059, forward strand.
AGCTCTGACACAGCGCTAAGCACCTAATTAAGATCTAAGTTACTGTGGGTGAGTAGTGATCACAAGTTTCCATGAAACTCTACCATGTCCCAACTGTGGGACACGTTTATTGGTGCCCGATTGGCACAAGTTTACTGAACAGTTACTGACATGAGGGGAGAAGGAGGCAATTCGCTCCCGCCCCATGTGGGTCTGCAAATGCTGCTCAACAGACCAGATGTGGACTGATCTTAATACCTACCTTTGTTGCGCAGGTGTGCTTTGCTCTGAAACCTACACTTCATTGTCTTTACCAGTTGAACCTGATACCTTGTCAATTTTTCACTGTCCCCTGAAGGAACTGAGTGCCTATTGAGTGACAGGTAACATATTTTTACTCAGGAACGAGGCGGAGAGGCCTCTATACCAAAGGTGTGCTTGCCTATTCTGTTCAATATGGCTGCCACTCCAATAGTGACTTGGAACATCCGAGGTGTACATGACCTGTTAAAACGCACTATGATAAGCCCAAGAAATTTCACCCAGCCATAGTGGGCTTGCAGGAGACTCACCTTACAAAGGATACGGTTGGATTACTGCAATATTCCTGGGTGGGCAAGGGGTACCACTCCACTCACTCTGCATATTCTGGGTGAGTGTACTGGACCATAAGTCCTTGGTCTACCAGGAATAAGACTCCGCTATAGACCCCCTGGGTCGATATGTGTTCTTATACTGCAGACTGAAGGAGGTGGTTCGCTCCCGCTCCATGTGGGTCTGCAAATGCTGCTCAACAGACCAGATGTGGACCGATCTTAATACCTACCTTTGTTGCGCAGGTGCGCTTTGCTCTGAAACCTACACTTCATTGTCTTTACCAGCTGAACCTGATACCTTGTCAATTTTTCACTGTCCCCTGAAGGAACTGAGTGCCTATCGAGTGACAGGTAACATATTTTCACCCAGGAACGAGGCGGAGAGGCCTCTATACCAAAGGTGTGCTTGCCTATTCTGTTCAATATGGCTGCCACTCCAATAGTGACTTGGAACATCCGAGGTGTACATGACCTGTTAAAACGCACTATGATAAGCCCCTATTTGAAGAAATTTCACCCAGCCATAGTGGGCTTGCAGGAGACTCACCTTACAAAGGATACGGTTGGATTACTGCAATATTCCTGGGTGGGCAAGGGGTACCACTCCACTCACTCTGCATATTCTGGGTGAGTGTACTGGACCATAAGTCCTTGGTCTACCAGGAATAAGACTCCGCTATAGACCCCCTGGGTCGATATGTGTTCTTATACTGCAGACTGTTTACTTTGAATGTGGTTATTGCTTTTGTGTATACCCCCCTCCATTTTCTAGAGAGATATTGCAGCTTCTTCTGTCGTACCTGGTCGACAAACCTGACATCCCCACCATGATCATGGGAGACTTTAACGGATACCTTGATCCCAGACTAGATAGGCATCCTCCAGCCCAGTCTCCCTTAGGCGGAAGGGGCACTATTCTGAGCCGTCTGCTGCAGGAGATGGGCTGGACAGATGTATGGAGAGCAAAAAACCCAACAACCAAACATTTCTCTTGCTTCTCTAAAACACATGGCTCGCTTTCTCGCATTGACCTCTGTGTAGGGTCCCCACATATCCTTAACATGGTCACCAGAGTGGAGTACTTTCCCAGGGGAGTATCAGATCACTCCCCACTGGTAAAACACTTAACCACTGTCATGAATATTGGAATAGTGACTGATTCATACCGTTGGGACTCCTACTGTTAAATGCTAATGTCATCAATTCCAGCTACCTGTCTGTTGTCTGCTAAAATGTGTATTGTAAATAAGTCTCTAGTATGGGATCTAAGAGTCATTAGATCCCCATTGTTGTTTGTGTTTAATTAACTCTGCTATTGTGATAATGATTGGATTTTCTGAACTACAAGATGGCCAGTCTGGCCTAAAGGTCATGTCTGAGTCATCTAGGCTGTCTAAAGGGATTAGTTAATTAGCTCATGTTAATTAGGTTAATTAGGTTACAGCTGTATTGTTAGAGTAATATGAGCAGGAGGTCTGCACCTCCACTTTTAGTGTATAAAAGCCTGTATTTTGCAATAAAGTAGATTCCTGTTTGAACTTACATACAGCCTGCCTGGTGTTTGTTCTGAGCTATCACAACTGGGTTAGAATGGCACATAGCTGGGGTTCTAATCCCGGAGCATCGGATGACCGAACAATCAGATGTTGCGATCTGCAATCTGATTCTATAGCTGCAGAGGAGTGTCGGGAGAGTGGAGCCGAGCGAGCAAGGGGCTCGTTACAACCACCCATCCAGCTGCCTCCCTACCTAGAGCCCCTTGGAAATGAAATGCCTTTTGGATCAAACCTTTCACTTTCCACGAGCGGGTGGTGAAACAAATAGAACAATACTTTTTATAATAACCGATTACACACAGATGCTACACTGAAATGGGATGCCTTCAAGGCATGTCTTAGGGGTACATTCATAGCACAAATTGCAGCCATAACACATAATTCGTCAGCCCTCCTGGAGCGGGTTGGGGACCAGGTCCGGCAGTTTGAGCTCTCCTATGTCAATGATCACTCAGAATCTGCGAGGGAGGCATGGATATCTGGCCAGTACTCCCTGGACCGATTGAGATCCTCTGCTGCAGAGCAAAAACGATTCTTTACCAAACAGGCCTTCTATGAGGAGGGGGAGAAAACTGTCCGCTTGTTGACTAGAATTGCCAAGTCCCAACAATCATCCCCAGCCATAGGAGCTATTCGCTGCTCCACGGGGTAAATGGTGAACGACCCTGAGCTAATAATCACTGAACTAGCTTCCTTTTATGCAGATTTGTACAAACCTTGTGATGACTACTCTGACAAGGCACTGTAGGGTTATTTAGACACTGTGTCCTTGCCGACTCTGACTCGTCTAGCGTGCATTGAAGTTCCATTTGCATTGGATGAGTTGAAAGAGGCTGCGGCCTCCTTCCCTACTTGTAAAGTGCCAGGGGATGACATTATACTATTACTTAAACCTGGAAACGACCCGTAGATCCAAGCTCTTACAGGCTCATCTCGTTGCTGCAAAGTGAAGTAAAAATACTAGCAAAATCCTGGCCATGAAGGTTAATAAGGTTATTCTGTCTTTATCCACCCAGACCAGGCAGGTTTCATGCCACGAAAGTCCACTGTGACCAACCTCAGAAGTCTTTATCTGAACATGCAGACCCCAGCAGATACGGCTGGCCATAGGACACTGCTGTCTCTTGTAGCCAATAAGGCATTCAAAAGTGTCGGCTGGCGGTATCTATGGGCTGTACTGGCCAAATTTGGGTTTGGGTCTAGATTTATTGCATGGGTAAGGCTACTATATGGCTCGCCGCAGGCCGCCATACGCATGTCCGATAGGATGTCACATGCCTTTGCACTGGGCAGGGGGACCAGGCAGGGTTGCCCCCTTTCTCCCCTGCTACTTGCACTGGCTATTGAGCCTCTCGCAGCCCAGGTGAGGGATTGTCCACAGATCAAGGGATTTCGCTATGGTGAAATTGCATGAGAAAATAATGCTCTACGCCGACAATATGCTCCCCTTTCTGGAGGATGTGGATAATTAATTTTCTCAGGCAATGTCCTTTATCACTGACTTTGACAATATTCAGGCTTTACCATGAACTGGTCCAAATCCGCACTGATGTTCCTGGATGAGACCCCTGGACTGAATGCAGAGCTTCCTTGTCCTGTCCCTATAGTGACTTCCTTTAAATACTTAGGCATTTATATCTCCCCCAAATTGACTGATTATTGTAAGCTAAATATATACCCCCTATTGAATCCCTTCAGAGACAAAATAATATATGGAACAGACTCAAAATGTCCGTGGCAGGGAAGACAAACCTTGTTAAGATGATCCTAATGCCCCAGTTCTTGTACATGCTACATAACACGCCGGTGGTTATTCCACTGAAAATTTTTAGAGCGGTCAACTCCCTATTCAGGTTATTGTTATAGCATAACAACCCCCCCAGGATTAAACTGGAGCAGCTGTAATATCCGAAGGAGGGAGGGTGGTCTCACACTCACCAACCGTTGGATATACTACTTGGCTGCACAGCTGCAGCACCTAATAGGACCTAATAGGAGCTATGGCTCCTGCAAGCTCATCAGCTAAACTTATGCTGGTTGGCACACTGGGGAAGCCGGTACCAGAGAGCCTAGATGCTCAGATGTTTCAGTGGCCTAACAAACAAATGTCCTCTTACACACTCCTTCAGAAGGTGTGGAATAAGGCTAAACAACTGCAACATGTAACGGGGTATACAGCTTACCCCCTTTTTGGGGGAATAAAACATACAAAGAACTGGGCAAAATCCATCAGGGACCAAGGTGGCGACTCATTGGAATAACCCACTTAAGGCATGTCTTCCACAATGGGAGACTGCTCTCCTTCGCAGACCTACAATCTAAATATGCATTACCCAGGGGGCAAGGCCGGGATGGTGGACTGAGCAGACATGTTCTCAGAGCTCTCCTGGAGTGAGATCCGTTAATTTAATCCGTACCTACTGACCAAGTGGATCGTGAGGATCCTTTCATACCTGGATGCCTTCTAAAAACGTTGAGAGTCAGAAGAGGGGTAAGCGGCGGAAATTTCCCCCGAATATCCCTGCAGAGACTTCCCCGATCTCTTGTGCCCGGGGCTCTCCAGCACGCCTAACTAATATGGCGTCACAAACGGACCACGAGGAGGGCTCTCTCCCTGTACCTCCAGGCATTCCGGAGGTTATGGCGGCCATCACCCTGTGCCAAACTGCCTTGACCTCTAAGATTGAGGAGGTCCTAATGGACGTTGGATTGATTCGACAAGACCTTGATAAGATCCGGAGCGGCGTGTGGGAGAGGTGGAGGATGCGACGACTGATCATGCGGCTTCCATCAGAGCCCTACAGACGAGGGTCAAGGCTCTAGAATATAGAGCGGAGGATGCCGAGAATAGAAGCCGTCGGAACGACCTCAGGATTGTGGGACTTCCAGAGGGGGTCGAGGGAAGATCCCCTGCCCTATTTACAGAGGATTTCCTTCACGCCCTGCTGCCGGCTGCCAAACTATCGCCACACTTTGCAGTAGAACGGGCTCATCGCGTCCCCGCCAGGCCTGGACCTGAAGGGGCCCCACTCAGAACCTTTATTCTCCGGCTGCTAAATTACAGGGACCGTGATGAGCTACTACGGGCGGCACGAGCGGCTGGGGAGCTTCCATACCGCAATGAAAAGATCCTGCTGTTCCCGAATTACACCATGGAGACCCAGAGACAGCGCCGCTCTTTCAACAGCGTCTAGGCCGCCCTGCGAACCAAGGGATTGAAGTACAGCGTCTTGTTTCCAGCAAAACTGCGGGTAGTGGATGGTGAGACCGTACGTTTCTTCGTCAATCCAAAGGAGGCCTCCGCGTGGCTTGAAGCACTCCCTCCGTAGTACTACCGATCCCAGCATGCTGCTATGAGAATGTTTTGGCTGCAGTTTCTTGAATCGCCCTATACTCCTGTGATGGGTAAGCTTTTTCCTTGGAATTGTGCCCACATCCCCTTCTCCTATGCAGGATAGGAAAAGATCATCTTTTCCCTAATTTTTCTGTTTTTGTTTGCATTTTATATTCTTTTTTTGAGTAAGTGGAGAGAGGAGGAAGGACATAATTAGACTCTTTATCTACTAGGAGAATGCGGGACTTCCAGATCCTTATGACATGTGCGTTATAATGCCGCGTACACACGGTCGGACTTTTCGTCTACAAAAGTCCAACGGACGCTGACGGACTAAAGCTGGCTGGTAATCCGATCGTGTGTGGGCTTCTCCGGACTTTCAACGGACTTTTTCAGCCTCAAATCCGATGGACTTTAGATTTGAAACATGCTTCAAATCTTTCCGACGGACTCGAGTCCGGTCGAAAAATCCACTCGTCTGTATGCTAGTCTGACGGACAAAAACCCACGCTAGGGCAGCTATTGGCTACTGGCTATCAACTTCCTTATTTTAGTCCGGTGTACGTCATCACGTAAGAATTCGACGGACTTTTGTGTGATCGTGTGTAGGCAAGTCTGTTCGTTAGAAAGTCCGCCGCAAGTCCGTCGAAAGTCTGTCGAAAGTCTGTCGGACAGGCTGTCGGACTTTTGTAGCTGAAAAGTCCGACCGTGTGTACGCCCCATTAGAGCTAGTAGATAACTGTAACTTTCACTACCCCCTAGTTTACCGGATGTTTTTGGTAACGGACTCCGAAGTGTGTACCCCTGTTTAACCAGGTGACAATAACCCTACACTATAATATAACACTCCAATATCTCTGCAAAAGAACACCCCCCCATGGGATTTTATTTTTTTCATTTTTGACTTTTGTTTTTTGGCTCAGTGTGATTTGCTGGATCTGAAGATCCCTATCTGGCTACACGTCCACAACCTGAGGGATTGGTTTAAGAGCAATGGACGTTAAGGGTTTTAAATGCATCTCTATGTTCCGAGGTGCATGGGGTGGGGGGAGGGGTGGTTTGGCGGCTAATGTTCATAGCTGCTGGTTCTTACTGTTTTGCAAGTTTACATGGTTGTGTTGGTCTTTTGTTGTTCCCATACATCGCTTGGAGCAACTATTTGGGTATGATGCTACATTACATATTCCTGCACTGGTATACTCCATGGCCCCGAAAAGGGTATGTAGTCCCCCTCGGGTTCACTGGATCCCCATGTTACTAGGGGAGAACATCCTTCATTACTGGGTGCGATTATTTAATAGCTAAGTGCTTACTAGTATCCTGGAACGTGAGGGGGCTAAATTCAGCCATCAAGCGCTCCCTGGTACTAAACTATTTGAGGAAACTCCGCCCGCAGGTGTGCATCCTGCAGGAGACACACTTGACGGGATCCAAAGTTCTGAGTCTGAGGAGGGCTTGGGTTGGTGAGCACTATCATGCACCTTATTCTAACTATCCCAGAGGGGTCAGCATTTTGGTGCATAGATCCCTGCCCTTTCAGCTCATAGAGGTAAGACTTGACCCTGGAGGCAAATACATTATTTTACACGCATCAATCTCTGAGATCCCATATGTAATAGTGGTTATATATTTGCACCCACCTGTTGATGTAGAAGTGCTGCATGTATTGATGCAGCAAGTCACAATGTTTAATGTGGATAATGTCCTAATTATAGGAGATTTTAATATGGTGCCTTCCAAAGATTTAGATAGAATGTCTGATTCGGGACCTCAGCAGGTGGCCTTGTCCCGTTGGGCGACCGCCTTCCACATGACAGACGTTTGGCGTCAATTCCATCCCTCAGACAGAGAGTATACTTGTCTCTCCGCCACATACCGGACTATGTCACGTATTGATCTGGCATATGCCTCATTGGCTATGTTGCGGAGAGTGGTATCGACTGAGATTCTGTCGCGGGGGATATCTGATCATGCCCCCCTGTCTGTCACCGTCTGGACCTCGCATGTGGAGGGTGGGAAGGTATGGCGATTGTCCAAATACTGGGTTGAAGACCCTGAGATTCAGGAGGAGATACCGGAAGGAATGTGCAATTTTTGGGTTGATAATTCGGGATCTACTGGGCCCACAGTGTTATGGGATGCCTTTAAGGCCTGGCTCAGAGGGGAATATATTAAACGTATAGCTCAACGGAAGAGGAAATCTGTGCAGTCTCTGAGACACTTGGAGGAGCAGGCGCGACTTAGGGAGGCCGAATATGTACGTTCCCCGGTGCAAGCTAATTATATAACCTGGCAAGACACCCTGAGGGATTTATCCATCTTGAGAGTAGACCTCACCAAGAAATGTATGTTAGAGGGTGCTCAAAGGGTGTTTGAATATGGAGATAAAAACGGTAGGCTACTGGCCTGGTTGGCTAAGGGGCAACATGCAACAACCCATATTGGTAGGCTGCGAGGGCTGGATGGTCGTCTGTTGACGTCACCTACTGACATTTGTGCTAGGTTCCTAAAGTTTTATCAAACCCTGTACTCATCTAGAGTTGCTTATGAAAAAAATGAGCTACTTCAGTATTTGGATCGAGTCTCGCTCCCTACCTTAGAGCCGGAAAAAAGGGAGATACTAGAGGAAGACATTTCCTTAGAGGAGGTTCAGGAGGCGATGGGAGTTATGCAATCAGGGTAAGCCCCGGGGCCCGATGGAATCCCTATTGATTTTTACTCCACCTTTCAGGAATTGCTGGCGCCCTGGCTCACCTCACTGTTGAAACAATTTGCGGAACAAGGTTCCCTCCCTGAGTCGATGGCTGATGCGATAGTGGTCTTGGTGCCCAAACCCGGCAAGAGCCCTGAAGAGTGCGCCTCTTACAGGCCAATTTCCTTAATTAATGCAGACACCAAATTGCTAACAAAAATACTGGCTATTCGTATAAGTAAGGTCATGGACGATTTGATCCATATTGATCAGACTGGGTTCATGGCGGGAAAAGGCACCGACATCAACATCCGTCGTCTATTTCTCAACCTAGCCACCCCCCACGACAATGGGGGTACAAGAGTCATAGCCTCTCTGGACGCGAAGAAGGCTTTTGACTCCATAGAGTGGGGTTACCTTTGGGAAGTCCTTAGTAGATTTGGGTTCGGGCCCAAATTCCTTCATTGGTTGGGCCTACTGTATCAAGCCCCTAGAGCGAGGATTTGTGTGAATAATGCTCTCTCGGACTCCTTTCTCCTCCAGAGGGCAACTCGTCAGGGGTGCCCATTATCCCCTAGCCTATTTGCACTGGCTTTGGAGCCCTTGGCGATAGCGGTCAGAGAGTCGAGTCGCATTGTGGGACTCAGAGTTGGCCCTCTGGAGGAGAAAATATCCCTATATGCGGATGACACTCTGCTATATTTACATGATGCTGACTCCTCACTATCTGCAGCACTTGAGACCTTTGATGAATTTGGGAAGTATTCAGGGATCCGTATTAACTGGTCTAAATCCGCGCTGTTCCCATTAGATGACCGAGCCAAAGCTGTGGGGGTGCAGTCCCCCTTGCCGTGGGTGGAGGAGTTTGTTTACTTGGGGATCAGGGTGGCAAAGGACTTACGGGCCTTTCAGCGCCTTAATCTCCAACCGATAGTGGCGCGACTTAAAGATCATTGCACCCGATGGGCTAAGTTACCCCTTAATCTTCTAGGGCGCATAAACATTATAAAGATGATTTATCTCCCAAAGTTTAACTACATCTTCAGAAACTGCCTGGTGTGGATACCTCATTCATTTTTCAGAGAAATAAATAGCTGCATTGGCACTTTTCTATGGGGTGGGGCCCCCCCCCCCAGTTGGCCAGACAGACCTTGTGGCTTCCTGTGAGCAGTGGAGGCCTGGCCTTGCCTAATTTCTTAGTGTATTACTGGGCAGCGGTGCTTGTCACGGTTAGATGGTGGATGGAGCAATCAAGAGCCAATGCAGCGACCTGCCTAGAAGCAAACATAGTGGGTTCTCTCAATGAACTAAGTAATCTAGTGTATAGGGGCCCCGCGGCATATCCATCCCTCCCGACGCCGACTCAGGCGACCTTGCGGGTATGGAAGGTGGCTAGACGTAGATTCCAGCACCCGAATAGGTGGTCCCCCTATTGTCCTTTGTGGGGTAACCCCGAGCTTCCCCACTTTCGGACGATTCCTGACCCACAAATTTGGGCACGTTATGGAATCAAGGTGCTGCGGGACATACTACATGACGATTCCTTTCTTACATTTAGTGCCCTAGCCAACAAATATGGATTACCGGCATGGATGGCGTTCCGCTATCACCAATTGCGACATGCAGCCAGAGCTCAATTCCCAGCGCCTCCCAGTCTTGTGACAGATCCTATAGAGGAGCTGCTGGCGCAGGAGTCCCTCCAGAAGCCTCTCTCTGCTTTATACTTAGCTCTCCTTCAGTTAGAATCACCTAAAATGGATGCTCTTTGGGAGAAATGGAAGGTGGACCTGCCTGATTTGGATAGAGAAACCTGGGAGGAGTGTTTTGAAAATAGTGCTAAATTAGTGATATCCTCTAGGGATAAATGAATACAAACCAAATTTTTGCACAGGGTGTACTATACGCCTCAGAGGCTGCACAGAATCTTCCCGTCTCGCTCTCCAGGCTGCCCGCGGTGTCACTCTTCCGAAGGCACTTACCTTCATATGTTTTGGTCCCAAGCTTTCGAAGTTCTGGGCTGAGGTGGGAGAGTGGCTTAAGATTCGCCTTCAGCTGGACGTCCCCTTAACGGCGGAGCTGGCACTGCTGGGGGTGCAGGATGATGAGCAACGACCTAGGTATACCAAGATACTGATCTCGCTTTTACTTTTTTATGCAAAAAAGGAGATTCTGTTAAAATGGACTTCTCGGTTGCCACCCACGGTGGGAGCATGGGAAAAATCAGTTAATGTGACTCTCCCATTATATAAACTGACGTACATAAGTAGAGGGTGCCCCTTGAAATATGAAAAAATTTGGAGGCCATGGACTGATCTCATGTAGTATGAGGCCTTTTGGTAATAGATAATTATGGTTAAGCTGACCTTGTAGTGTTTTTTCTTCCTTATGGGGGGCCTGCTTTCCACCCCCCCCCCCCCAGGTACCTTTTAAGTTTCTGCTATATAGTAAAAGTTTATACTGGTGTCTAGAGATGGATACCAATGTATACTCATGAATATGTTACTTGGAACTACATTATATGGTACTGCAACTATTTTGTCTGTTATACTTTTCAGTGTGGAATGTATGTATCTTGACATGATTCTCTTTTTCCAATAAAGACCAACCTTGTTGTTAAAAAAAAAAAAATATGCATTACCCTCCAACATGATGTTTTACTACCTAGAACTAAAGCACGCTGTCAAGGCGCAGGGCGACACAGTGGACTGGGTACAGTCCCCCACACCTGTCTTTCATATACTGCAAAATGCATCAGACACAAAGGGTATAATATCTCAATGCTACCTTGTGCTTTTATCAGCATTTCTGGAGAGACACCCCATGAAGGAAGCGACACAGTGGGATCAGACTTAGGCCCCATTACAGGGAAGCAGTGGGAAGAGGCACTTCAGGCAGTTAACACCTGCTCGCTGAACATATCACAAAAGGTATCCCAATTATATATCCTACTGAGAGTGCACTATACCCCAGTAAAACTTCTCAAAATGGGCAAATTACCAGACCCGCTGTGTGGCAAATGTAAAGCAGTGCCTGGTGACCTGATTCATCTCTTCTGGCGTTGCCCCAAACTCCATAGGTATTGGACGGGGGTTCTAGCAACACTTACCCAGGTATTTCAAACCAATTTCCCTCTTGATCCACTAGGCTGTCTTTTGGGGGTACTGGAGGGGGCAATCCCAGTTTCGCTTTCGCCAGAGCACTGTTTCAAGCTAGGAAAACAATACTTATGAGCTGGAAATCTGCCACGCCACCGACGGTTAAAACATGGATTCAACACATGGGTAACATTCTTATCATGGAAAAATACATATATCAGCATAGGTGAAATCCTGGGAAATTTGACAGATTATGGGATGCATGGCTTGATACGCCAGGTGTAAGCCCCAAGGAACTGGTACAGATGAGACTTCTGAGAGGTTTAATGTAAAAGATACCAGGTGAGCACACCCAGAAGACGAGTTTACTCTGCCACCATACCCGCCCTCCACAACACTGAGTTAAGGTAGGGTGGACATTATGGGGGGGCTGCGAAGTGAGAGGGGGGAGCTGTGAAATGGGGGGGGGTGAGGGATGAGCTGTGATAGGAGGGGCTGTGATAGGGGGAACTGTAATACTGGGGGGCCTGTGATGTGAGAGGGAGAAGCTGTGATATAGGGGGCTTTGATGTGATTGAAGGGCTGTGATATAGGGGGCTATGATGTGAGAAGGGGGAGCTTTAATGTGAGAGGGGGAGCTGTGATATAGGGGGGGTGTGATGAGAATGTGGGGGCACTAAGATATGAGGGGCTATAAGGGGTGGGCTGTGATATGAGAGGGAGAAGCTGTGATATGGGATAAAGCTGTGTAAACTATGGGATACTGTTCTGCATTTAGGATCATGATGTCGGTGGCACTTGCCTGTTAGTTAGCACTGGCAGCTGGGTCCCACTCTGCTTCTCTCTATATATATATATATATATATATATACAGATTTCATATAAAGAAGTTTTGCAGCTACAATTCTTAGAAATGTCATAATTAAACAGATGTCTTTGCTGGCATAACCCTGGTTTAGAAAGCAAAACCATTACTTTATAAAAGCATTTTAACTAGTTACACACCAGATTAGACTAATTATATATATATATATATATATATATATATATATATATATATATACATACACCCTGTTCCAAATTATTATGCAAATTCTATTAATGTCACGGAACGTCCCACACTCCGCTTGAGTGCTTCCGTCATATACCACTTCCTCTCAGTCTGTATACAGGTATAAGGTTCTCCCACAGCAATCCAGGGCCGCCAAAGTCATATCCCTCCGGAGAGCATTCTGTCGTCTCCCCTAAATATCCCTCCTCTGCGTGCCATTGCAGAGCCCGATAACGATTGTCCAGCTCTATCTCCTGCTGGACCAACCTGTCCAACTCAGTCACCCATTGCTCCTGGGGCTGCTCTCCCAGGAATGCCATCCGCAATGCCCGTTGGTCACTGGCCCATTGCTCTTGGGTTGGAAAGCACTTGCCCTGTTTTATATCAGCGAGACGGAGGGCTGCAATCCAGAGCTCCACCCGAATTCGCTGCCTAAGCTCCAGGTATTCATCCTCAAACACAGTCCTGGTGTATGTTGAAAGGATGATTCGCAGTAGCCCCGGGAATTCTGATGCCAGGTCCATATCTCCGCTGGGGTGACTGAAGTCTGCTATCCTGATCTTGGATCCAGGTGGAGGTTTAAATTTCCCAGACTGCAGGAAGCTTTCCCGCTGCTTGCCACCAATGTCACGGAACGTCCCACACTCCGCTTGAGTGCTTCCGTCATATACCACTTCCTCCCAGTCTGTATACAGATATCCCAACCTCTCTGAGCACAAACAAGGCGACACTTGCTTGTTGCTACCAAGAACTCACTTTATTTAGAATCAAAATTACAAGACTTTATATGCCGTTGGAACCTCCTCTAACAATACAACTGTAACTTAATTAACATGAGCTAATTATCTAATCCTTTATACAGCCTAGGTGACTGAGACATGACCTTTCGCCCAGACTTGTGGTCACCGAGCTTCACACAGTTATATCAACACAATAGCAGCTCCAATAGGAGTCATCCCGTCTCCTACATTGTATAGAGGACAATGTCATCAGCTCATTCAATTAACATAAACACAGGTAGTTGGAATTGATGACACCAGCATCTCCTCACAGGATGTGTCCCAACAGAATGAATCAGTCTTATCAGCAGGGGGCTGCTGGAGGAATCCCCCCTCCCTCTTCAGGGACACAAATCTACAGTAAGGAGTCCCCATACAATATATACATATATACACGACTGAGTCCGATTAGTACAGTTCAGCCTGGATTTCTCATTCACCTCACAAAGAGTATTGTTCCATTGAAAATCCAGGGCCCATAATCAAAAGGCAACAGGCTTGCATACAGTCCTCTCCAACAGCCTCTGTTCTGACAGACCTAGCCAGAACAGAGGCTGTTGGAGAGGACTGTATGCAAGCCTGTTGCCTTTTGATTATGTTCCCTGGATTTTCAATGGAACAATACTCTTTGTGAGGTGAATGAGAAATCCAGGCTGAACTGTACTAATTGGACTCAGTCGTGTATATATGTATATATTGTATGGGGACTCCTTACTGTAGATTTGTGTCCCTGAAGAGGGAGGGGGGATTCCTCCAGCAGCCCCCTGCTGATAAGACTGATTAATTCTGTTGGGACACATCCTGTGAGGAGATGCTGGTGTCATCAATTCCAACTACCTGTGTTTATGTTAATTGAATGAGCTAATGACATTGTCCTCTATACAATGTAGGAGACGGGACGACTGCTATTGTGTTGATATAACTGTGTGAAGCTCGGTGACCACAAGTCTGGGCGAAAGGTCATGTCTCAGTCACCTAGGCTGTATAAAGGATTAGATAATTAGCTCATGTTAATTAAGTTACAGTTGTATTGTTAGAGGAGGTTCCAATGGCATATAAAGTCTTGTAATTTTGATTCTAAATAAAGTGAGTTCTTGGTAGCAACAAGCAAGTGTCGCCTTGTTTGTGCTCAGAGAGGTTGTGAAATCTGTATACAGACTGGGAGGAAGTGGTATATGACAGAAGCACTCAAGCGGAGTGTGGGACGTTCCGTGACATTGGTGGCAAGCAGCGGGAAAGCTTCCTGCAGTCAGGGAAATCTAAACCTCCAACTGGATCCAAGATCAGAATAGCAGACTTCAGTCACCCCAGCGGAGATATGGACCTGGCATCAGAATTCCTGGGGCTGCTGCGAATCATCCTTTCAACATACACCAGGACTGTGTCTGAGGATGAATACCTGGAGCTTAGGCAGCAAATTCGGGTGGAGCTCTGGATTGCAGCCCTCCGTCTCGCTGGTATAAAACAGGGCAAGTGCTTTCCAACCCAAGAGCAACGGGCCAGTGACCAACGGGCATTGCGGATGGCATTCCTGGGAGAGCAGCCCCAGGAGCAATGGGTGACTGAGTTGGACAGGTTGGTCCAGCAGGAGATAGAGCTGGACAATCGTTATCGGGCTCTGTAATGGCACGCAGAGGAGGGATATTTAGGGGAGACAACAGAATGCTCTCCGGAGGGACATGACTTTGGAGGCCCTGGATTGCTGTGGGAGAACCTTACAGATCTTTTTATGTTTGGCAATGAAGGGGAACCTGACCTTGAGGACCTGAGAGAATATAGAGAGTCTATGCTCGGTCTTGCAGGGGTCTCAGAGCTCAAACCTGATCTGGACCATTTGCTAAGGAAGGAACAGCATCTGGAAAGGGCATACAGGAAACTGCTAGAACAAGTTCAGCAGCATGCCAGAGAATCGGCAGTGGAAAATCCGGAGATTGCCATCCCCAAACCTGACGTGCTGACCACAGGGCAGAGCTCTGCTAACCTCTGCCCAGAAATGATAGCATCTTCTGGGTTCCATGGACAGGAGATGGTGAACCTCTATCCCCAGACATCAGTTGCAGAGACATGGAACTTGATAGACTTTTCTGCTGAGGAAGAACAACCTGATGAGCCTCCAGCAGAAGAGCTGCTATCAGGGCCAAAGTTCACTGTGTTCTGCCCAGCACCAACAGTGGCTTCGGCCTTCTTGAGAGAAGAGGTAGTCGGCCTTTCTCCCACAACACTGACAGGGACATGTGATTTTCTGCCAGCAGCATCTATGGAGTTAAAACAAACTTCTCCAGCTGAAGATCTGGTAACTGAACAGAGGGTCCAAGACCTCTGTCCCACACTTTTACCACTTCCAGAGACTGGGGATTTAATAGACGTTTCTGTAGAGGAGGAACCACCTGGCAAACCCCCAGCAGAAGTGCTGGCAACCGGACAGAGGGTCCAAGATCTCTGCCCCACACCTGCAGCAATTGTGGAGGCCCAAGGTGAGGAGGTGGCAGTCTATCGCGAGCTGCAGATCAGGATCCAAGGAGAGAATGCAGTCATCACCTCACAACTGCAGCTTGATCTGGTGTCGGTTGATGGGGCTTCAGTCCCCACCTGTATACCCCAGGGATGCTGGGCAGTCGGCCCAGATCCCCAACAGCAGGATGGAGTGAGCCCAGTCCCCCTGTCTTCTCTCCAGCGGCAGAAAGGATTCCAGGGAGAAGGGCCAGTCCGGGCCTCTCCCCAGCAGCAGATATGTTCTCTGAGAGAGGCAGAGGATGGCTGGGTGAGTAATACTCTGTTTGGAATAATTTGTTTGGGGTACTGTGTGGGTACAGGCAGTAGAGGACTGGAACTATGGACTAACTTCGGAGTCAACCCGTCTGGGGTCTCCTCCTGTGTTAGTCTCCTGCCGAAAGGGGAGAAATGTGACAGACCTAGCCAGAACAGAGGCTGTTGGAGAGGACTGTATGCAAGCCTGTTGCCTTTTGATTATGGGCCCTGGATTTTCAATGGAACAATACTCTTTGTGAGGTGAATGAGAAGTCCAGGCTGAACTGTACTAATCGGACTCAGTCGTGTATATATGTATATATTGTATGGGGACTCCTTACTGTAGATTTGTGTCCCTGAAGAGGGAGGGGGGATTCCTCCAGCAGCCCCCTGCTGATAAGACTGATTCATTCTGTTGGGACACATCCTGTGAGGAGATGCTGGTGTCATCAATTCCAACTACCTGTGTTTATGTTAATTGAATGAGCTAATGACATTGTCCTCTATACAATGTAGGAGACGGGACGACTGCTATTGTGTTGATATAACTGTGTGAAGCTTGGTGACCACAAGTCTGGGCGAAAGGTCATGTCTCAGTCACCTAGGCTGTATAAAGGATTAGATAATTAGCTCATGTTAATTAAGTTACAGTTGTATTGTTAGAGGAGGTTCCAACGGCATATAAAGTCTTGTAATTTTGATTCTAAATAAAGTGAGTTCTTAGTAGCAACAAGCAAGTGTCGCCTTGTTTGTGCTCAGAGAGGTTGTGAAATCTGTATACAGACTGGGAGGAAGTGGTATATGACGGAAGCACTCAAGCGGAGTGTGGGACGTTCCGTGACAGGGGGCTATGATGTGAGAAGGGGGAGCTTTAATGTGAGAGGGGGAGCTGTGATATAGGGGGGTGTGATGAGAATGTGGGGGCACTAAGATATGAGGGGCTATAAGGGGTGGGCTGTGATATGAGAGGGAGAAGCTGTGATATGGGATAAAGCTGTGTAAACTATGGGATACTGTTCTGCATTTAGGATCATGATGTCGGTGGCACTTGCCTGTTAGTTAGCACTGGCAGCTGGGTCCCACTCTGCTTCTCTCTCTCTCTCTCTCTCTCTATATATATATATATATATATATATATACAGATTTCATATAAAAAAGTTTTGCAGCTACAATTCTTAGAAATGTCATAATTAAACAGATGTCTTTGCTGGCATAACCCTGGTTTAGAAAGCAGAACCATTACTTTATAAAAGCATTTTAACTAGTTACACACCAGATTAGATTAATTATATATATATATATATATATATATATATATATATATATATATATACACCCTGTTCCAAATTATTATGCAAGTTCTATTTCAGTGTCACAAAGATTAAATATTTTGTTTTTCAGTTTAACTCATGGATGGCATTGTGTCTCAGGGCTCTTTTTATCACTGAAAACAATCTCGGACACCTGTGATAAATAGATTGCCAGGTGAGCCCAATTAAAGGAAAATCTACTAAAGGAGGGTGTTCCATATTATTAAGCAGAGCACCATTTTCAAGCAATATGGGGAAGAAAAAGGATCTCTCTGCTGCCGAAAAGAGTGAAATAGTTCAATGCCTTGGAGGAGGTATGAAAACCTTAGATATTTCACAAAAACTTAAGCGTGATCATCGCACTATTAAGAGATTTGTGGCTGATTCAGAGCACAGACAGGTTTCGTGCAGATAAAGGCACATTGAGGAAGATTTCTGCCAGATCCATGCATCGGATCAAGAAAGCAGCTGCTAAAACACCATTACATAGCAGCAAACAGATATTTGAAGCTGCTTGTGTCTCTGGAGTCCCACGGACATCAAGGTGTAGAGTCCTCCAGAGTCTTGCAACTGTGCATAAACCTTCCATTCGGCCACCACTAACCAATGCTCACAAGCAGAAATGGCTGCATTGGGCAGAAAAATAAATGAAGGCTAATTTTCAAACAGTCCTGTTCACTGAGTGCCGTGCAACCCTGGATGGTCCAGATGGATGGAGTAGTGGATGGTTGGTGGACGGCCACCCTGTTCCAACAAGGCTGCGACATCAGCAAGGC
Organism: Aquarana catesbeiana; assembly: GCF_042186555.1. Lineage (NCBI taxonomy): Eukaryota > Metazoa > Chordata > Amphibia > Anura > Ranidae > Aquarana > Aquarana catesbeiana. The sequence continues at coordinate 240,833,975 of NC_133327.1, forward strand.
GGTGGTGGAGTCATGTTTTGGGCTGGAATCATAGGAAGAGAGCTGGTCGGCCCCTTTAGGGTCCCAGAAGGTGTAAAGATGACCTCTGCAAAGTATGTGGAGTTCCAGACTGACCACTTCCTACCCTGGTACAGAAGGAAGAACTATGCTTTCCGTAATAAAATTATTTCATGCATGACAATGCACCATCTCATGCTGCAAAGAATACCTCTGCATTAATAGCTGCTATGGGGATAAAAGGAGAGAAAGTCATGGTGTGGCCTCCATCCTCCCCTGACCTCAATCCTACTGAGAACCTTTGAAGCATCTTCAAGCAAAAGATCTGTGAGGGTTGGAGGCAGTTTACATCCAAACAGCAGCTCTGGGAGGCTATTCTGACAGCTAAATGGACTTCATTTCTAGGCTAGCTCACACAGAGTAGTGGCTGCACAATGCACACCTGCCAGTGAATGATGGCATTATATGTTGTTATAGTGTAGTCTAATTCCTGTGCAAAATTTTTAAATGGATGCTGCTCAACCTAAAAGTATAACTAAAGTCAAAACTTTTTTTTTAGTTTTGGATAGAGTGGAGAGAGATTAGAATACCTGTCAGATTTTATTGCTGTCTGTGCCCCCCATATGCCATATTTTGGGTTGTCCCCAGAAAAGTAATAGAGGGGAAATCTTGGGGGTCTTCAAAATATTCCTTTAATTTGCAGGGATTTCCGATCACTTCCTGTTTGGCTATGAGACATGAAGTGAAGGGAAATCCCCACAATGGGACACAGTTGGCGAAATAAAATCTGACAGGGGTTAAAACCTTCCCTTGCTCTATCCAAAATGAAAAAAAAAGTTTTGCCTATAGTTCTACTTTAAACTAAGGTCATGCATACTAATCAAGTTAGTTACCAGTTTGTGGAAAGACATATCCATGTACCATACAATACAAATGGTACACACAGGACCAAGCGTAACTGTGGCTAAGGACTAGTAACAGTCCAACGCAATTTGTCTACTAACTGGTGGATTCATTAGGATGGGCTGCACTTCACTTTTCTCTACCCCTTCTCTACTACAATGACATGAACTTGCTACATCACCGCATCCTACCACCCTCTAAAATGTTTGGGCAGCTTTAGGATCTAAATGTATTACAATAGACATATATCTTACCCTTTTCAAAAAACATTTTCCAAGTGAATCTGTATCTTCAGTACAGTTCTCCAGTTCTTTAAGAAAAGTTCTGAAAAAAAAAAAAAAATTCTGTTTGAAGAAAAAATTTAAACACAGATAAATGCGTTTGCCCTGACTCCAGCGAAAATGATTTTATTTTAGTTTTGGATACAGTTACTTTTTTCAGTTGTAATTTCTGTCTGGGACCCCATTCAGAAGATATGACTGTAAATACGTGCATCGGGGATTGGCTACATACAAAAAAGCTGTGCTACATGTTACATACGGTACCTCCACATGGCTGGAGGGCCATTCTAGGGCCATTATTCATGGACCTACAGGGGCCTTTAAAGTGGTGCCTTTGGAAAATTTAGGGTAAAAGTATATTGGGCTAAAAATGTACAATCCATTATAAAGAATCTGCTGTATGACACACTTTTCTTAAAAAGGCAAAATAAAAAAAAAAAAAAACACAAAAACATGCAAAAAAAAAAAAAAAAGCCCCAGGAACACAGTTCATATTCTACGTGTGAATGAGGGCTTAAGAAGCTGAGGAGTAAATATGTTGTTGAGATTTTCAGAACAGTTTCATTTTAAGAAAAGTCTGTATCGCTAGTCTAATTGAGAAAACATGTTTTTTTGCAGCAAAAGATAGGAAAACTGACTGTTAATTTAGATACAGATACTTGAGTTTGAATGATAGCAGCAGGTTACAGAACGTTTGTGTACACTGTAACAATGGAAAAATTTTAACACCACCACCATAAATGAACTTCCAGTTATAGGAAGCACAAAGTGATTCAGGTAACCTGCTGCAATTATGTTACTTTAATTTATTACAAGCATACTGATATAAAACTAAGATTGTAGTAAGCTTGAGTTAACTCTGTTTATGTTGAAGCTCATTGGTTGCCTGTGATCCAGGTGTGACAGTCTGTATGTCGGAGAGTTTAATAAACATGAATAAGGCTTTTAAAACAGTATGCAGTAGGTTTAAATCTGTTTTAATAAAAACGATAAAAATATACTCACAAGCTTCCTGAAGCAAACAGACATTCAGATAAAATCTGAAAAACACCAGCTGCTGCCTGCTGACCGCGTGATGATGTCATCGCTAAGTAAAACACCTATTACGCCTAGGTAGGTATTGGGAGAATGGGACTCTCTCCCCATTGCTCCTTTAAAGTGGTTGTAAAGGTTGGCGTTTTTTCACCTTAATGCATCCTATGCATTAAGGTGACAAAACATCTGACAATACCGGCCCCCCCAGTCCCCCTGTTTCACTTATCTGAGCCCCTAAACCTGCTGCGTTCGCCCCCGATGTCCTCTTCGCCGCTCAGCCTGGCCATTGATTGGCTAGAGTGGATGGATTGAAAGCAGCGCAGCCATTGGCTCGCGCTGCTGTCAATCACATCCAATTATGCGGCGCCCCGGGGGGCGGGGCTGAGTGATACAGTGACCGGCTATAGCTGGCAGCTGTATCACGGGAGCGTGCCCGCAAGAACTAAACACCATGCAAGAGAGCTCGCATGAAGGTGGTTAGTTCTTGCGGGGAGGAGCTGAGACAGCCGCCGAGGGACCCCAGAAGACCAGTTTCGGGGCCACTCTGTGCAAAACGAGCTGCACAGTAGAGGTAAGTATAACATGTTTGTTATTTAAAAAAAAAAAAAAAATTTCCTTTACAACCCCTTTAATGCACCGCTATGTGCCTGAGTGGCCAATCGCCAGGCCTGTCCCTGCATGTTGCAAGAGTCTATAGCTCTGTGTTAGCACCAAGACTAACATGATGCGTAAAAAGGACCTTTTGAACTTTGAACTGGTGGGTAAATAGGGCATCAAAGCACAGGTTCACCTAAAATATTGTTTATTAGATCACATATTTAAATAAATATTACAATGTTATGTTTTATTCCTGTAAAATGCTCAGTACGGTTGAAATATGCAGGCTAGGTTCACATTTGTGCTTTGCAGGTGCAAAATTGTGTGCTTTACTGCAATGCACAAAACTAACAGCATACACTAATCCAGATAAGACTAGACCCTAGGACAGTGTTTCTCAAACTTTTTAGTCCTGCGGCGCACCAAAAAGATCAAAAAATTTTCACGGCACACCTAAAAGTGTGCATTTCATCATCAATTTTAAAAAGTCTCTCTCTGAGATGAGAGCAGAGAGGGGGCCCTGGGATGAGAGCAGAGATGGGGCCCTGGGATGAAAGCAGAGATGGGGCCCTGGGATGAGAGCAAGGAGGGGGCCCTGGGATAAGAGCAGAGAGGGGGCCCTGGGATGAGAGCAGGGAAGGGGCCCTGGGATGAGAGCAGGGAGGGGGGCTTGGGATGGGAGCAGAGAGGGGGGCTCCAGATGAGAGCAGGGAGGGGGGCTTGAGATGAGAGCAGAACGGGGGGCTTGAGATATGAGCAGAGAGGGGGGCTTGGGATGAAAGCTGGGAGGCGGGCTTGAGATGAGAGCAGAGAGGGGGGCTTGGGATGAGAGCGGGGGGGGCTTGCGATGAGAGCATAAAGGGGGGTTTGAGATAAGAGCAGAGAGGGGGGCTTGAGATGAGAGCAGAGAGGAGGCCCTGGAATAAGCACAGAGAGTGGCAGGTGGCATTTCTTTGATTTGAGGGAGAGGGGGGCAAGAGGATATGTGCTGGGGTTGCTTTTGGAATGGAGAGGACTTGTGCTAGTAGGAGGGGTGTCGGATTTGAAATCCCCCCACACACCACCCCCCCACGAGCACAAGTCATCTCCCCTCTAAAAGCACCCCCCCCCAGCAGTGCATATCCTCTTACCCCCTTCTCCCATCACTTCTCTTGTTACTTGCCCCCCTTTCCCGGTTACTGTGTCCCCCTCCTCTATCCATAAACTATGCACAGACCTCAGATAATCAGTGCTTGCAGTTTAATGTCCATCTTCCCCGAGTCTGTGTACATAGGAGCTGAGGAGGAGGATCCTCAGTGAGCTCTGTGTGGTGTGCAGGGTCATGGGGGAGATACAGTGGGGACAGAAAGTATTTAGACCCCCTTAAATTTTTCACTCTTTGTTATATTGCAGCCATTTGCTAAAATCATTTTAGCAAACTATCAAGACATCCCAAACGTCTTCCATTTAGTGATTATGGAGGCCACTGTGCTCTTAGGACCTTAAGTGCAGCAGAAATTTTTTTGTAACCTTGGCCAGATCTGTGCCTTGCCACAATTCTGTCTCTTAGCTCTTCAGGCAGTTCCTTTGACCTCATGATTCTCATTTGCTCTGACATGCACTGTGAGCTGTAAGGTCTTATATAGAAAGGTGTGTGGCTTTCCTAATCAAGTCCAATCAGTATAATCAAACACAGCTGGACTCAAATGAAGGTGTAGAACAATCTCAAGGATGATCAGAAGAAATGGACAGCACCTGAGTTAAATATATGAGGGTCACAGCAATGGGTCTGAATACTTAGGACCATGTGATATTTCAGTTTTTCTTTTTTAATAAATCTGCAAAAATGTCAACAATTCTGTGTTTTTCTGTCAATATGGGGTGCTGTGTGTACATTAATGAGGAAAAAAAATGAACTTAAATGATTTTAGCAAATGGCTGCAATATAACAAAGGGTGAAAAATGTAAGGGGGTCTGAATACTTTCCGTCCCCACTCTATGCTGGTGTCGGCTGCCATAGAGGGCGATCGCTGCATGAGGGAGCCCGGGCAAGAGATGCGGGGAAGGTATCTTGAGTGCCCGACACTAGCAAACCCCCCAGTCATTAGCGGCCCATCCCTTAAGGGCGCCGCCTCCCCTTTCCATCGCCGCCGAAACCCCCTATTCATGCATCCGGCCCATGAGTTACGGGTGCATGAATTACAGTGGCGGGGTTTTGTAAGCACCTGATTAGAGCCAGAGGCTCTAATAGGCTTCAAAATAGGGTGCACTGCGCTCGGAGCCCACCCAGGTGTGTTAGAATAGCGAATGAATATGCCAATCAGGAAGCGCGGGTGTGAGACGCGTTTCCCGAATATCCGAAAGGAGAAGCGTTCTGATTGGCTACCAAGGAGAAGGGAGAAGGTGGAAGTCGCTGAGCAGGGGAAGGAGATGCCTGCTCATGATGCACGCGGAGGAGAGCCGGGGAAACTGCCCGTGGTTGAGGTAATTGCATCGGCCGACCTGACCTGGGAAGGGGGGTATGGTGGGTGCACTGTTTGCCACGCCCCCAAAAAATTATCACCAGCTGCCACTGCCCCCAGTTACCGGAGCTCATTGCTGGAAGTGCCCGAGCGCCCTAATACTCAGTTTGCACCTGCCCACGGCACAACTGTAAACAGTTTGAGAATCACTGCTCTAGGATGATCACTAGTATTTTGGCTTTGTACTTCTGCCCCTCTGCAAGGGTGAGAGTTAATGGATCTATTACCCCACCGTTGCCTATTAACAATGGTATGCGCCAGGGCTGCCCTCTTTCTCCCTTGCTTTATATGTATACTGATAATGGAGCATTTGGCTGTTGCTCTTAGGCGTAATCCCAAAATCTCGGGGATATTCATAGGTTCACTACAGGTTAAATTGTCCCTTATTTGCAGGAGATCTCCTGTTGTATGTGACCCAACTCCACATAACAATGCCTTTTATTCTACAAGAATTTTAAAAAATTCAGCTTTGTGAGTTATTTCAAAGTCAACCTTTCTAAATCTGAAATTCCTAATGTCTCACTTCTGGTAACTACAATTCAGGCACTTGAGGCGAATTTCCCTTTCCAAATCCGTTCAACGTCTTTAAATTTTCTAGGGATATATATCCCACAGGATTAATCTAAGTTTTACTCTCTCATTAATGAAGTTTTTCTACATAAAACCATTCTTGATCTTTAAAACTATGATAGGAAACACCTCGTGGTTCGTGAGAATTAATGGATGTTATCCTGAGATTATATCTTTTTCAGACATTTCCAGTATACGCCTCCTTTTTCCGTAATCTGCAGAGGGCCTTTACAGCCTTCATATGGGGATCGAATTGTTCCAGTTGAATTATAAAGTGCTTTCTTTACCTAAGATTAGAGGAGGTGTGAATGCTCCGGATACAGCTTTGTATTATCAAGCATCCATCTTAAAAATGATTTTAGATTGGTTTCACTATCACCAAGGAAAACTGTGGGCTCAGTTTGAACAATTCATGGGATCTACAAGCTCTCCCCTGGATCCCACCCCTTAAGAGAAAAGATATTGGTGCCCTTTCAATACCTACTAAACAGACACTTAGTCTATGGGACACCTTGATAGAGCGTCTCCATATTTCTGCCTATATTGGCCCTATGACACCTCTATTTGACAAGCTATCTTTTCCCATAGGGATACGTTGTTACACCCTAGGTCCTTGGACTAAATCAATACACTGCCATTTGGCTTCAATCCTTTCAGCTAACAGTTCCAATCCTACAGTTTTCATTTCAGATGCATGTGGAATGGCAAATTGGTTTTTGCAACAACAAGTGAATTCACTTCTTGCTTCAGTTGCTAACAAGCAGAAACTTTTTTTTCCCTTCCTATTTCATTTGAAGATTTACTACTTAAGCCGTGTACACACGAGAAGAATGTCCGACAGAAAAAGTCTGACGTGAGCTTTTCATCGTATATTTCGATCGTGTGTATGCCCCATCGGACTTTTTACGTTGAAAATTCTGACGGACCTAGAAAGAGAACATGTTCTAAATTTTTCCAACGGAACCAATTCCTATCGTGAAAACTGTGTACTGTCTGTATGCTGTTCCGACGTACCAAAAATGATGCATGCTCTGAAGCAAGTATGAGACGGAAGCTATTGGCTACTGGCTATTGAACTTCTGTTTTCTAGCCCCGTTGTACGTGTTGTACGTCACCGCATTCTGGACAGTCTGAATTTGGTGTAACCGTGTGTAAGACAGCTTGAGTGGAATTCCGTCGGAACTCCGTCGTAAAAACCTTCAGAGTTTATTCCGACGGAAAAACCGGTCGTGTGTACAGGGCATTAGTGATTCACCTCCAAGGTAAGCAATTTATAAATTGTATTCTAGTCCCGTTGTACGTGTTGTACGTCGCCACGTTCTGGACAGTCAGAATTTGGTGTGACCGTGTGTATGCAAAACAGCTTGAGTGGAATTCCGTCGGAACTCCGTCGGAAAAATCTTCAAAGTTTATTCCGACAGGAAAACCGGTCGTGTGTACAGGGCATTAGTGATTCACCTCCAAGGTAAGCAATTTATAAATTGTATTCTATTTTGTCTTTTCTTTCCTATCCAAATCCTTTGGCTTACACTGTCAAATGGGAGAAGGAATTAAAAATCCAAATCAGAGAGGAAGATTGGGAGAAGGCATTTATACTGTCTCACAAGCTCTCTTTAGCCATCGTAGCACAAGCGAAAAAATGTAAAATTCTGTCACGATGGTACAGGCGCCCAGATACTTTACACCAGTATACCCCTTTACATCTAGTCTGTGATGGTGGTGTGGGAGTCAAGAGGGTACTATGCTTCATATATGGGCTGAGTGCCCCCTATTTAAGAGGTTCTGGGCCTCAGTACTACAACTCTATTGTAAAGTGACAGGGACCTTTATCCCTAATACCCCCCAGATTACTTCATTGCCTATGTTTTCAAATTCAGTTAGTAATGCAAAACATGATATACTTCGCCACTTTCTGACAGCAGCTAGAGTAATAATCCCTAGACATTGGAAATCTTCAATGGTGTCTACTTTGGCTGAATGGGCATTGGAAATGGATTCACTCATGAATCTAGAATACTTACTAGCGTTGGAACATGATAGCTTGGATAAATATGTTGCGACCTGGGCTACTTGGACTACATATCGTAACATGCAGGAGTTTGGATCCATCTTTGTCCCTTAAGGTGATTACCAGAGCGAGGCGGAGAGTACTTTTTGTGGGTTTTTTTTGTTATGCTCCAGGCTCGTTTTTGTCACGAAGCATAGTTTGTTAGTTGTTTATCTTATTATGAGATTGTGGGATCTGCATGGCTATCGTGGAGTGCTTAGGTACCCTTTCCTTCATAAGTATACGTTTAGAGATTAAAGTGGAACTTCACCCAAAAGTGGAACTTCCATTTTAAGGACTCCTGACCCCCTGACATGCCACATTTGGCATGTCATTTTTTTAGGGGGGAGTGGGTACCTAGTTTTGACAGGTACCCAGCTCCCACTTCCGCTCTCGCCGCCTAGGCGACTCGAGCAGAAGTTCTCCTCTCCCCCTCCCTCCCTGCAATCTTCTGGGACACATCACAGGTCATTTAGAACTTGCAGCGCAACTCGGGCATGCGCAGTGCGCACCTGGCTGTGAAGCCATACACTGTCACAGCCGGGTGCCCACACTAGTGATGCCGGCCCCACGGAGGGGGGGGGGGGGAGAGAGAACTGAGGCTTCGGGAGGCCACATTGCTGGATCGTGGGACAGGTGAGTGTGTGTTTTAATAAACACAGAAACGGCTGGAACTCCGCTTTAAGTGGTTGTCTTGTATATGTTAGGAAATGGAAATATTCCCAAATTCTTGAATGTTATTATGAAATTTCCTTTTTTGTACTATGTATTTTGGGGGGCACAATTTTTCAAAAGAGTCATGCACCCATTAAAATCAATGAACTGCCCTAAATGTGAAACACGGAAACATGCAAAAACAAGGGGGTTCTCTGCCTCCGTTACACCTTAGCGATCAGTGGTCTTTGATCGCTAAGTTCTTGCAGTAGAGACAGTGGGGACCCGCAACAGCATTGAACTGATGCTGCAGCCATCGAGGTGAGTTTGAATTTTTTTTCTTATTCTTGAATCCTTCCTCCTCATCCATGCTCAGTATAAAGCTTCCGTTATAGAGAAAAGGGGGAACCAACTGATGTAGTCATTCATTAGAAAACTCAAAATTCTCTGTAAAAGCAATTTCATAAGTACTTCCTGTATTAAATATATTTATCTGTAAGATAAAACGTTTTATAGATATAACATCTACAAGATAAAAAACACGAAACTATAAACTATAAAAAAAAAAAAAAAAAAAACATTTACCCAAAACCAATATATGGGAAAGACCAATTTAAAGTGATTGTAAGTAATTTTTTTTTTTTTTTTTATGACAAACATGTCTTACTTATCTGCTCTGAGCAATGGTTTTGTAAACAGTAGCCCTGATCCCCCTCGCTGCCGCTGTCTGCTCTTTCTCTACTCCGTCTGCCCCCAAAGCATTGTGCTTGCTATGGGAGTAGAAGTGCAGGCTCGATCCCGAGCCAGGCTGTGTGTGTCGATTGACACACACAGTGCGGCTCGGTCCTGCCCCCCCCCGCTCCCTCTTTACATGATTTTATTTTATTGACGCAGCAGGAGCCAATAGCTCCTGCTGCTGCCTCAGTCCCTGTGAGAAGAGAGAGAGAGAAACAGAGCTGCTTCTCCTGGGAATTGTGCTGAATTGAGGGCTCAGGTAAATATTTAGGGGGTGCTGGGGGGGAGATGACCACACAAGTTTTTTTTTTACAGAAAATGCATCAAGGTAAAAAACCTTAATGGATAAGTTCACCATTTGGAACATTTTACATGTCCCACCCGTATTTAGAGCGGAACATGTAACATGTTCCAGCAGCTGCAGCCTCTCCCTCTACCCCCCCCCCCCCCCTCCAGTGACAGCAGGCGGACATCTTCTCCAGGCGACCACTGTCAATATTTGAAAATAACATCATACATTTACAGTCCACAGTGAATGGGAAACTACGAGTCCCAGCAGCCTTTCTGACTGTCTGCTTGTAGTTTCAAATAACCACCACGTCGCTGTTGAGTGCACTGGTGGTTCATTTATTCTTCCTGTCAGTGTGTATCTGTCTGCCCATACAAGGTACAAGCAGACAGGTACACTGAGAAGTCTGCAGGAGTCCTGCATGGCACCTGCATGCTGCTGATCGCTGGTGCAATGCTTTCCAAGCTCCAAGTAAAAAAAAATAAATGCACATTTTTTTCCTGCAAAAAAAAGATGTGCATGCATTATTTTATAAGAAGGTGAACTTATCATTTACAACCGCTTTAACTATTTTTAAAACCATTATTCAGTACCATAAAATATTAAAATATTGAGAATAGCATGATACAAAATGTTATATTGAAAAAGGAACAGAACAAACTGGTATGAATGAAGCAACTGATGCCATGACAGTAATTGAAATACCTTTTGTGAAATTCATAGATTTCTTGAAGATTTCCAAAAAGGACGTCTTTGCAATTGTGTAAAACCACAGGAATCAAAGGATTCATTTCGGGATTGTCCAAAGATGATGCATAACCCTGCAATAAATGAGTATTTATCTATCTTGCAACTATTAAAAACCTTGATTTATGTAACGTCATGTATTTTGTAACTCATACATAAATTTACAGTTTACAGATATTATTTTTTTGTTGATCTCTAAGATACCAAACATTTAATTTGAAGGCTATCATTTTTTTTTTTTTTTTAGATTAGTGTAGTGTGTGGAGGGTTTAAAACCCTTCGGTCTTTGTGTCCCCACTGCAAAGATGTTCCCGCTCTTGCGGTGTGGTCCCCAGTACAGGATGGGAGGGACATTCTCCAGTAAGAACTCAACATCAGTTTTATAAAGCATAGGGAAATCTCATCTCTCTTTTTGGTAGGTGGTCACCTAGACATAAAGTGAGAGTAAATCTCCCCAGTGAGGTTACACAATGGTAGAGGTTTTAACTCTTTCAAACTTCATCCCAAACTGAAGAAAGCTTTGAATGGAGTTAAAAAGAAAAGACTCATATTCCAGTTTTATCCGTTTTATGTATACTAGAAGGTGATATTCATATACTGGTATTATGGAACATTCACAGCTTTATTGCCTGAAAAAAAAAACATGGTTTCTTTTACACAGCAAATGATCACAAAAGCCTTTGTATTTTTAATGGATAGACAGAGCTCCACAGATCAAAATCACACATTAGATTTGACAGCTGTTAAAAGCAGGTGCTGTAATGTCTGGTCAGTGGCACCATTATTACATTAAACATGAAGCATGTGACCAGCACACTTCAAATCCTCCAAATAGCTACAGAATAAAAAATGTTTCCTTGCCTTGCAGGACCCCTTTGTTAAAGCTGAATGCAAGGTAAAAAGCTAAACATACAGATGAAACGCATATATAAGAGCGGTTTTAACTGCCAAAGAATCTGTATTTCTGGCAATCCAGTTTTTGAGATTTACAAGGCCCTGGTACAAATTTCAGTCCCGTCTGGTAAGGCAGGGGACCTGATTTTTCTTGCTGCAGTCAAGTAATACTTAGGCCCCATTCACCCTTGTGCAACTTGTCATGCAACTTTGGCCCCCAAACTCACATGACAAGTTGCACCCCATGCTTCCCAATGAATACCATTCATATCTGTATGACTTAAAGTAGCAGCAACTTTAAAGTAGTTCCTGTACTACTTTGGTCCAACTTTCATGCAACTTGAGTCAATCTAAACCCTTAAAAGTCACATGAAAGTCGTACCTGCATGATATACATGCGACTTGTGAAAAGAATGCCGGCAATAAAAAATAAATTAACCCCCCTTCGGGTCTGGTATTAAAAAAGAAAAAACGTGTGGGCTCCCCCCCCCCCAAGGTACATACCAGACCCTTATCCAAGCATACAGCTCGGCAGGTCAGGAAAGGGGGGGTAAGCGATCCCCCCTCCTTAACCATACCATGCCACATTCCCTCAACAAGGAGGGTGCTTTGGAGCAGGGGGGCTCTTTTCCACAATCCTGACCAGTGGTTGTGGGGGTCTGTGGGTGGGGATGCTTACCAGAATCTGGAAGCCCTCTGTAACAAGAGGGCCCCCAGATCCCAGCCCCCCATGTGAATGAGTAGGGGTACATAGTACCCCTACTCATTCACAAAAAAAGTGTAGTGTAAAAATAACAGTAGGCAGTTTTTGACAATTCCTTTATTTAAAAAAATAAAAAAAAAGTGTAGATCCTTCGTAATCATGACACCTGCCACCACTGCTGACCCGATAAAAGAAAAAAATAACCCTCTCACCCTGACGAAGGCTCTCTGTCAGGGCTGGGCTCAGCCCTTCCTTCTCTGAGCTGGCCGCTCAGCTGTTGGCTAATTGCCAGCTCCCATCTCTCTCCACAGTCACTCAGCTGTTGATGATCCTGCTCGTCAGTCCTGCCTACTTAAGACGTCCATTCCAGAGGAGCTCTGCCTTTGTCTTGGTCACATCACAAGAAACTATCTCCTGCATTCCTGTTTATAGACTGGCTTTGCTGACATCTCTTCTGGCTCCAGATCCTGCTTGCTGTTCCACTACTTTGATCCCTGACTTCTGGCTTGGATGACTATCCATTACGGTTACTGAACTTTGGCTATGTTTTGACTACGTTTGTTCTTTTTACTTTTATTATTAAACAAGTGTGATTTAACTGTACTTCTGTCTCGATCTGATTTCATGGTTTCTGACACTCTCGCCATCTGCCAGCTCTGCCGTCTGACAGTTCTTAAATAACTAAGGGGTGGGTCCACCCGATAATTTGACCAGGTGGCACCTCCCCTTGTGACATCACTGACCCAGCATGCCCTCAGTTGATGACATCCCAAGGGGCGGCGCCACCCCGTGACATTACAGTCCTGTCATTTTTTGGGTTTTTTTGGTTGTGGTGGTGGCGGATGTTGAGACTGACAATAGATCTACATCGGGGAATTTTTAAAATGTTTTAATATAGAAATTTACAAAAACTCGTGTTGTGTTTTTTTTTTACTTTTTAAACTATGATATTTAAAGAACAGGAAGAGAAATTTTGGAAAATCTAGACTCCATACTTTTTTTATAACGATCAAACAGCTCTTGCTTGGGGCGTGGCCGCATCGACCATGTGAGAAGACGTGTCTCACAGATCTCCCTCCGCTTATTCTGCCAGTGATCCTTCCCCGGCCATCTGGGACTAAAATACCGGCACCATTGCTTTCTCAAACTGCCAGGATTGCAGCGGTACCGCCTGTGACCTGATTCACAGCTGCTATGACCCGCAAGAACAAAGAAGATGCGGAGGCCTCTGAAAGTCAAAATGGCGCCGCGGCAGCTCAGCCACTAAGACTCCGCAAGGAGCTGATAAAGACAATGACCCTGGAGCAAAAAGTAAGTCCACCCGGGCAGGAGGTAAGGACAATCCTAAAGATATCCTGGAAATTGTCTGAGCAACAGGGACAGGAGGAAGACATTGATCCCTCAGTGATTCTTCCAGAGACTGAGTCTGACCATGGGGCTGCTGCAGAGGCCATGCTTCCCCTGAGCCTGAAACACCACTTGGCTCTGAGGAGCTCTCTGATAATGAAACACAGCTCACTCTAAGCCAGATCCTAAATGCAGTCCATAAATGCACAGCATCAGTCAATTCAGTTAAGGAACGCCTGGGGGATCGACAGAAGAGGTTGCACTCCTCAGACAAGATATTCAGAAAATACGTGAAAGAACCACAGCAGCAGAAAGCCGCAATAGTGATGTCATGAACAGGTGTGACCAGAACCGTGTGCTCTGCAACAGAGGACACCCAACTGTATATACGTGAAAATATAATAATTTATTAAAGAAAGTGAGTAATATTGTACAACCGACTCTAATATGACACAGTGCAAAAAGCAACCACAGACAGAGACCCACAAATAACAACAGACAGATAAGTGCAATAAATGGGAAATACCAGGATCATAAACAATAGCCAGGCCAGGGTCATACACAGCAGATCAGCAGATGGACAGGGGATGTTCCAGAGACATAAACATAAGCCAGGCCAAGGTCGTACACAGGGAGATCAGCAGATGGGGTTGAACACAGGGAGAGGATGGATGGGTCAGACTGCAGGCAGGGATGCAAGGTAACAGGTGGGGCAGGATAGGGATCTGGACAGGGAGACAGGATCAGGTTCAGGGCACAGGATCAGATCGCTAGCAGGTCAGGAGGCAATGAAGAAATCAAGGCAAACATGTGAATGCTTGCCGGGTATTTATAGGCCTGTGATTGGCCTCAAGTGACACCTGATTGTAGGAGGTACTGTCTGCTCCACACTGCCAGGATCCATCCGCTGATGGACGCCAGTACTGCGGCCCAAAGATGATATAATATTAACAGGGAAAAGCTCTCCTGACAGTTCCAAACTGCCAGGAGACACCTGCTGATGGACCTCAGTACTGCATGCCAAATAATAGGTATTACCAGCGGATGGAACATTTCCTGACAGTACCCCCCCTCAAAGGAGCGGCCTCCGGACGCTCCAGTTAGTTGTAATTGTCCATAGTCTATGGCATCAAGCAGAACAACAGGCGGTGGCACAACAGGCAGAACAGCGGATGGTGGCACATCAGGCTGGGCAGCGGACGGTGGCACATCAGGCTGGGCAGCGGACGGTGGCACATCAGGCTGGGCAGCGGACGGTGGCACATCAGGCTTGGCAGCAGGCATGGGCACTCCAAGCTGGGCAGCAGGCATGGGCACTCCAAGCTGGGCAGCAGGCATGGGCACTCCAAGCTGGGCAGCAGGCATGGGCACTCCAAGCTGGGCAGCAGGCATGGGCACCTCAAGCTGGGCAGCAGTCATGGGCACCTCAAGCTGGGCAGCAGGCATGGGCACCCCAAGCTGGGCAGCAGGCATGGGCACCTCAAGCTGGGCAGCAGGCATGGGCACCTCAAGCTGGGCAGCAGGCATATGCACCTCAAGCTGGGCAGCAGGCATGGGCACTTCAGGCTGGAGGGCTGGCACCGAGACGTCAGGCTGGAGGGCTGGCACCGAGACGTCAGGCTGGAGGGCAGGCACAGAGACGTCAGGCTGGAAGGCAGGCACAGAGACGTCAGGCTGGAAGGCAGGCACAGAGACGTCAGGCTGGAAGGCAGGCACAGAGACGTCAGGCTGAAAGGCAGCCACAGAGACGTCAGGCTGAAAGGCAGCCACAGAGACGTCAGGCTGGAAGGCAGGCACAGACACGTCAGGCTGGAAGGCAGGCACAGAGACATCAGGCTGGAAGGCAGGCACCGGGATGTCAGACTGGGTTGGATTAGTTGGTGCGGAGGCAGGTTGGGTTACTGGCAGGATCGTCTTGGTTGGAAAAAACTTTCGTTTTTTCTTTGGCTTAGCCACTGAAGCTCTGTAGGTGAGGGGTGCAGCAGACTGGAAAGGAGGATTGGAATATGGCAGAGAAGAGGTAACAGTAGCTGGAGGAAGTTCCTGTGGGTTTGTGGACAGCTGAGAAGAGGCAGGTGGGTTGAATGCAGGATAGGTGCAGTGGGTAGGGACAGAGTATTGATATTTGGTGGGAAGCAGGGTATATTGGGCTGAAACTGAGGTTTCCATGGGTAAAGGGGAAAAAGACTCCTGGGCAGGCAGGTGTCTAATAGCAGGTCTGGGTTGTGAAGAGCTGACCGAAGCTGGAAATAACAAGTCTGACCATGCCTGTAGTACAGGTTGAACAAACGTGGGTTCACATACTGCCTGTCTAACCAGGGACTGCACCTAATCTATGCAATCCACTAGCACCTGTTTAGGACAAGCTGAATAATGCTCCAGAAAGTATACAGCATCATCCTCCAACAGCCACACCAGAGACTCCACCTGATCACTACTGAAGGGGGGAGAAAAATCATCACTTCCTTTAAGACTGCTAGACAAGGCTAGCTCAGCACACACCTGTATCAGGGGCTGAACGTTCTCAAACAGTAATCTACCCTGATCAACCAGAGAATGGGCCAGACGGATACACTCCAGGAGCCGATCGCTGGCCCACTCTTTCAATACCAGACGACAGTAATTGTTATGCTCCAACACCAGTGAGGCAAGGAGAACAACTGTTTCTGACTGCATTTTAATAGCACTACAATGGTTCCTCTGCGCAGTCACTTCTGGTCAGAGATGGCCTTGATTTACTGTCATGAACAGGTGTGACCAGTACCGTGTGATCTGCGACAGAGGACACCCAAACGTATATACGTGAAAATATAATAATTTATTAAAGAAAGTGAGTAATATTGTACAACCGACTCTAATATGACACAGTGCAAAAAGCAACCACAGACAGAGACCCACAAATAACAACAGACAGATAAGTGCAATAAATGGGAAATACCAGGATCATAAACAATAGCCAGGCCAGGGTCATACACAGCAGATCAGCAGATGGACAGGGGATGTTCCAGAGACATAAACGTAAGCCAGGCCAAGGTCGTACACAGGGAGGTCAGCAGATGGGGTTGAACACAGGGAGAGGATGGATGGGTCAGACTGCAGGCAGGGATGCAAGGTAACAGGTGGGGCAGGATAGGGATCTGGACAGGGAGACAGGGAGACAGGATCAGGTTCAGGGCACAGGATCAGATCGCTCTCAGGTCAGGAGACAATGAAGAAATCAAGGCAAACATGTGAATGCTTGCCGGATATTTATAGGCCTGTGATTGGCCTCAAGTGACACCTGATTGCAGGAGGTACTGTCTGCTCCACACTGCCAGGATCCATCCGCTGGTGGACGCCAGTACTGCGGCCCAAAGATGATATAATATTAACAGGGAAAAGCTCTCCTGACAGTTCCAAACTGCCAGGAGACACCTGCTGGTGGACCTCAGTACTGCATGCCAAATAATAGGTGTTATCAGCGGATGGAACATTTCCTGACAAGTGACTTAGAAGATACATTTCCACCATTACTCGCTGATTCACGCTCTACAACCCGCATGGCACGTGAAAATAGAGATAAGGCAGATGACATTGAAAATCGGCTGCAAAGTAATAACGTCTGCATAGTGGGACTCCAGGAGAAAACTGAGGGAAGGGACCCCATTGAGTCTTTTGAGAATTGGGCCCATAGAGTTCCCACCAGAGCTCTACCGGGCGACCTTTTTTTTGTGCCTCGCAACAAAGCGGTCTAATATTTGATACAATGGGGTGAAGGTGTCTTTTTACCCTGATTTTTTCCGCTGAAGTACAACGGCAGCGAGCCAAGTTCTTTGATGTTAAAAAATACGCCATGCTTTATCCAGCCCGCTTAGAAGTTACGGCTAATGACCGAGCACATTTCTTCAATACTGCTACGGATGCAGTTGATTGGCTAGATGTACAGGAACATTCCCTGTGACAAAGACCACGAGAAGACGCTGATGCCTGATGAAGCTTATCTACAATGTTTAGCTACCCTATAGCTGATTTCATGATGGGTTAGATCTTACCCTGGCTGGGGACATGTCCTATTTGGGTTCCCCTTTTTTTCTTTCTTTTTTTTTCCGGTTGTGCTGCTCCAGCACCTATGTTCTCTCTTTAAGACACCAGGAGTTTCTTTTGTATATCTACAGTGCATAATGACTTTGGGTGACTATGACTTGCAGGGAGTGCTTGGTGGACTACCCCGCTCTCTGCTTGTCACCATCTACAACCAAAACTGTCCGGTTATCTGTTTGTTTACCTATTTCTGGGCACTGTTGTGCTCTACAGGTTTGGCTGTGATTTTTTTGTTTTTTCCCTTTGCCAGGATGTCACACAACTAAACTGCACCTCAAGACCGTTTGCCATCACCAAGTCAGACACTGCTTCAGGACGGCCAGGCCCCTTTAGGTACAATTCCATTGAGGGCGGCGGGTGTATACATTACTGTTCATTTATGTCTTTTCTTACCATGGCTGAAGTGCCAATCATTATCTGGAATGTGAGGGGGATGGGCGTACCCTTGAAAAGAACAATGGTAAATTCTTTTTTACGCTAATATAACCCAGCAATAGTTGGCTTGCAAGAGACGCATTTAGTTAAAGACTCAGTGTGCTGCCTGAGATATTCTTGGATGGGACGTGCCTACCACTCCACTCATACCTCCTTTTCTAGGGGGGGTGGGTGTACTGGTGCACAGAGCCCTAAACTTTCAAGAAATACAATGTCTAATATATGAGGAGGGTCACTATGTATTTTTACATTGTAAGGTATATGGGGTTGAAAGCATTCTTACTGTGGTATATATCTCTCTTCCATTCTCAGTGGTTATGCTGTGAGAATTAGTGGCAGTCGCACTTGCTAAGCCTGATATTCCAATATATACAGTCAAGTCCATAAATATTGGGTCATCAACACAATTCTAATCTTTTTGGCTCTATACACCACCACAATGGATTTGAAATGAAACAAACAAGATGTGCTTTAACTGCAGACTTTCAGCTTTAATTTGAGGGTATTTACATCCAAATCAGGTAAACGCTGTAGGAATTACAACAGTTGGTATATGTGCCTCCCACTTTTTAAGGGAAAAAAATGAATGGGACAATTGGCCTCTCAGCTGTTCCATGGCCAGGTGTGTGTTATTCCCTCCTCATTATCCCATTTACAAGGAGCAGATAAAAGGTCCAGAGTTCATTTCAAGTGTGCCATTTGCATTTGGAATCTGTTACTGTCAACTCTCATTATGAGATCAAAAGAGCTGTCACTATCAGTGAAGCAAGCCATCATTAGGCTGAAAAAACAAAACAAACCCATCAAAGAGATATCAAAAGCATTAGGTGTGGCCAAATCAACTGTTTGGAACATCCTTAAAAAGAAAGAACGCACCGGTGAGCTCAGCAACACCAAACGACCTGGAAGACCACAGAAAACAACTGTGGTGGATGACCGAAGAATTCTTTCCCTGATGAAGAAAACACCCTTCACAACAGTTGGCCAGATCAAGAACACTCTCCAGGAGGTAGGTGTATGTGTGTCAAAGTCAACCATCAAGAGAAGACTTCACCAGAGTGAATACAGAGGGTTCACCACCAGAGGTAAACCATTGGTGAGCCTCAAAAACAGGAAGGCCAGATTAGAGTTTTCCAAACAACATCTAAAAAAGCCTTCACAGTTCTGGAACAACATCCTATGGACAGATGAGACCAATATCAACTTGTACCAGAGTGATGGGAAGAGAAGAGTATGGAGAAGGAAAGGAACTGCTCATGATCCAAAGCATACTACCTCATCAGTGAAGCATGGTGGTGGTAGGCATGTATGGCTGCTAATGGAACTGGTTCTCTTGTATTTATTGATGATGTGACTTCTGATAAAAGCAGCAGGATGAATTCTGAAGTGTTTCGGGCAATATTATCTGCTCATATTCAGCAAAATGCTTCAGAACTCATTGGACGGCGCCTCACAGTGCAGATGGACAATGACCCGAAACATACTGCGAAAGCAACCAAAGAGTTTTTTAAGGGAAAGAAGTGGAATGTTATGCAATGGCCAAGTCAATCACCTGACCTGAATCCGATTGAGCATGCATTTCACTTGCTGAAGACAAAACTGAAGGGAAAATGCCCCAAGAACAAGCAGGAACTGATGACAGTTGCAGTAGAGGCCTGGCAGAGCATCACCAGGGATAAAACCCAGCGTCTGGTGATGTCTATGCGTTCTAGACTTCAGGCTGTAATTGACTGCAAAGGATTTGCAACCAAGTATTAAAAAGTGAAAGTTTGATGGATGATTGTTAATCTGTCCCATTACTTTTGGTCCCTTAAAAAGTGGGAGGCACATATACAAACTGTTGTAATTCCTACACCGTTCACCTGATTTGGATGTAAATACCCTCAAATTAAAGCTGAAAGTCTGCAGTTAAAGCACATCTTGTTCGTTTCATTTCAAATCCATTGTGTTGGTGTATAGAGCAAAAAAAGATTAGAATTGTGTCGATGTCCCAATATTTATGGACCTGACTGTACGTCCTGTTACATTGAACTGGGGCCTCCTCTCTGGCAGAGGGCTTGAAGGCACAACTTTTCTGTAAGCCAAACAGACAATACCCAACATTTAGGCTCATACAATTTCGGACAAAACAAAGCAGCTTCAGAAGGTGACTGGGTATACTGGGTTTAGCCCTATTTGGGGGAATCTTACCTACCCAGAACTAGCCAAGTTGCAACATGCACCTGTATGGCGAGCATATGGGGTGACCCATCTTAAACACATTTTGGCCGCTGGTTGGTTGCTTTCATTTCCTCAACTGCAGGTTAAATATGGTATACCCTCTAATATGCTCTTTTATTATCTACAGCTAAAACATGCTGTGACGGCTCAGCGATCCCTAGAGGCCTCAAAGCTGTCTCCCACACTGATCTTTAATTTTATGCAACAAATATCTTCCACAAAGGGGTTTATCCCCAATTGTTATGCCATACTTATGGGGGTACATTTGGAAAATTTCCCAAGTTCTGCCCATGAGAAATGGGAAAGGGATGTGGATTTTTACCTGGAGACCTGTGGGAGGAGGCTTTGGAGGCTGTGCTCTTATGCTCTCTTAATGTGGCGCAGAGACTTTCTCAACTATATATGTTGCTGAGGGTTCATAGAACACAGTACAGATCACATTCTATGGGCATAAGCCCTGACCCTATATGTACCAGCTGTCAGAGATGTGGGAGACCTAATTAATTTGCTGTGAAGATGCCTGAAAATACACTGATATTGGAACTCGGTTGTCAAAACGGTGAATAATGCTCTACAGGTGTCCATTCCCTTAGATCCCAAACATTGCATTTTGAGTATTCTAGATGTCGTAACCACTGATAAGTATGCTAAGGAGACAGCTACTAGAGCTCTGTTCCAGACTCATAGGCTCCTTTTATTACATTGGATCTCTCCTATTCCCCCAACAAAACGGATGTGGATTGAACAAATGGGATCGATACTAGGAATGGGGAAATTGATATACCAGCATAGAGGCAGTTACTCAAAATTTGTAAAAGTGTGGGGCGGTTGGCTGGCTATTCCTGGACTAGCTCCAACCGACTTAGTGTTAGATAGGATCCTATTATAGCACGTAGACTAAAGTAAACTAGAGATTCCAGTACTCTGTAACTGGTGTCATGGGATACTGACCACTGGGGTTTATACTCTCACTAAGCTTGCTAGATTAATGAGTGTATGTTTTAGCCTGCGTCCTTTGTTAATTGTTGTGACATCTCAATAAAAAATAAATCTGATTAAAAAAAAAAAACAGCTCTTGCTTCTCAACAGCAATAGATGGATCCTTCTAGTCCTGCAGACAGCATAGAATGGTAATGAGGCCCAGGAAGATGGAAGGGACTCCTTACCCTCCCCCCCCCTTTTGTTCTTCTCTCCCACCCTCTTCCTTCCCTCTTTTTCTCTCTTTGTTCTGGGTTACACATCTACCCCCCACCCCCCCCATAAAAAATATAACGAAAACTGGAAGGATCAGCGGTATGACCTGGTGTGCAGGCGAGATAGGCTGCTGGGCCACCGCCTTTTTTTAGGTTTATAGGGTCCATGGATCCCTGACCTATGTATGATTTTTGGCTATGTAATACAATCTCTCGCTTCTTATACAGTGAGGGGAAAAGTATTTGGTCCCCTGCTGATTTTGTACCTTTGCCCACTGACAAAGAAATTATTATTCTATAATTTTAATGGTAGGTTTATTTTAACAGTGAGAGACAATAACATCAAAAAATCCAGAAAAACATTTCAAAAAAAGTTATAGATTAATTTGCATTTTAATGAGTGAAATAAGCATTTGATCCCCTATCAATCAGCAAGATTCCTGGCTTCCAGATGTCTTCTATACAGGAACAAGCTGAGATTAGGAGAACTCTCTTAAATCTTAAATGCTCTTAGCCTCAGCTTGTTACCTGTATAAAAGACACCTGTCCACAGAAGCAATCAATCAATCAGATTCCAATCTCTCCACCATGGCCAAGACCAAAGAGCTGTCCAAGGATGTCAGGGACAAGATTGTAGACCAACACAAGGTCTATGCAAGTCAAATCTGCGCATTTTTTCCATCAGGCCTATCTGAACTTGAACAAAACTCCCAAATATTGTGATTCATAAATAAGGCAGCAGACTACAGTTGGGCCTAGTTTACAAAATATATGCAAAAAATTGATGGAAAAATTGTGTAGATTTGACCCGCTTAGAATATTTTGGGCTTGTTCACATCATGTGCGGAGACATACATTTTTCTAATGTAGGTCGCTAAAAGGACATAAAGAAAACAACTGATTTCTATGTGCACTGTTCACACCATAATGTTTGTTTTTTTTATGTGCAGAGAAATGCATACATGTTGCATATTTCTGTGCACAAAAAATATGCATGATACCAATGTCAGTATGCATTGATACCTGATGCCGGTTCTGGGAGGAGTGCAGAGAGTGGAAGCTTATGGTTGAATGGCAGACTGCAGAGAGGGGAAGCAGAAAGTGAGGGCACACGACTGGATCAGACTGAATGTAGTAGGAGGTGAGATCACAATTTTACATACAGTTATGGCATATTGTAAAGCACCTCCTGCTACATTCAGTCTGATCCAGCACTCTTCCCCTCTCTGCAGTCTGCATTCAGTGCTGCTGAACAGAGGATGTTACCTTCTATTCTCTGCTCCCCCTCTGCAGTCTGCCTTCACCCCTTCCATACACCGGATCTCACCTCCCAATCCAGCCACGTGCTCCTTTTCTCTGCTCCCCCCTTCCACAATGTGCATCACCACTACCATTCAGACAGGATCTCACCTCCTTATCTAGTTACTTGCTCTTGCTCTGTGCTCCCCACCTTCATCCATAGACTGCATTCAGCATTCCGCTCTGTGCACTCCTCTTGGTGTCGCCCTCTGACTATGAGTTTACAGGAGCCAGAACTACAGAAAAGGCATCAGGTATCAATGCATGCTGACAGCATTCACTGTCAGTGTGCATTGGAAACAACACGGACTAAGACTGAGAACCCTACGGACTAAGACTGGGATGCCATTATGTCAGGTCACCTAGAGGCTGGGTGACAGATGCACACCGTTGGGATCAGGAGTGCACCGCAAGGTAGTGGACCCTATGGCTGACTGCTGCAGATTAAACCCTGGGAGGTTTCAGGAAGCAGGTCTACTGGATCAATGACACAAATCCCACTGGGAGCTAGAGCATAGATTCCCAGGGCGCGGAGTCTAAGAGCCAGCAGGTGTTCACCAGAGCCTTTAGTGGTAAGGATGGACTGCGCTGCAGTCTAGCTCCAGGTCGCAGCCCCCAGGGTCTCACAGCTCACGCTCACGGTAGACTACAGGAGAAGAGGAAGGAGGCAGCAGGCTGGAACAACAAGGAAAGTAAGGGACAAGCCAAGGTCGGGGCCACAAGCAGACAAGGACAACAGAGTACACGCCAAGGTTCAGGGTCACAGGCAAACAGGGATGGTCGGGAATACGCCAAAGGTCAGGGTCACGAGCAGACAGGAATAGTTAAGAACAGGCCAAAGTCGGTAACAGGAATCAGATGTAGGAAACACAGCAAGTACACACAGAGGCTAACACACAATGGTTGATCAGCACTGCTGGCTTGCAGTGCACAGGTTAATATAGGGTTCCCTGATAGGACCTGGGGTGGGGCCATGCTTAGAGGAGAGGTTACAAAAGCAGTCAGGTGAGGGTCAGCTGGTCTCTAGAGATGAACACATGGAGACAGGTATGCTGATCGACAAACTCTATTGCATAACCATGCCACATTAAAGTTTGTGTGCGTGTAAAGGCAGGTGTCCCGATAATTTTGGTAATATAGTGTGTGTATATACACACATTATATATATATAATACATATATATATAGTGGGGAAAGTATTCAGACCCCCTTAAATTTTTCACTCTTTGTTATATTGCAGCCATTTGCTAAAATCATTTAAGTTCATTTTTTTCCTCATTAATGTACACACAGCACCCCATATTGACAGAAAAACAAAGAATTGTTGAAATTTTTGCAGATTTATTAAAACAGAAAAACTGAAATATCACATGGTCCTAAGTATTCAGACCCTTTGCTTAGTATTTAGTAGAAGCACCCTTTTGATCTAATACAGCCATGAGTCTTTTTGGGAAAGATGCAACAAGCTTTTCACACCTGGATTTGGGGATCCTCTGCCATTCCTCCTTGCAGATCCTCTCCAGTTCTGTCAGGTTGAATGGTAAACGTTGGTGGACGGCCATTTTTAGGTCTCTCCAGAGATGCTCAATTGGGTTTAAGTCAGGGCTCTGGCTGGATCATTCATGAACAGTTACGGAGTTGTTGTGAAGCCACTCCTTCATTATTTTAGCTGTGTGCTTAGGGTCATTGTCTTGTTGGAAGGTAAACCTTCGGCCCAGTCTGAGGTCCTGAGCACTCTGGAGAAGGTTTTCGTCCAGGATATCCCTGTACTTGGCCACATTCATCTTTCCCTCGATTACAACCAGTCGTCCTGTCCCTGCAGCTGAAAAACACCCCCACAGCATGATGCTGCCACCACCATGCTTCACTGTTGGGACTGTATTGACAGGTGATGAGCAGTGCCTGGTTTTCTCCATACATAACGCTTGGAATTAAGGCCAAAAAGTTCTATCTTGGTCTCATCAGACCAAAGAATCTTATTTCTCACCATCTTGGCGTCCTTCGGGTGTTTTTTTAGCAAACTCCATGCAGGCTTTCATGTGTCTTGCACTGAGGAGAGGCTTCCGTCGGGCCACTCTGCCATAAAGCCCCGACTGGTGGAGGGCTGCAGTGATGGTTGACTTTCTACAACTTTCTCCCATCTCCCAACTGCATCTCTGGAGCTCAGTTACAGTGATC
This sequence comes from Aquarana catesbeiana, assembly GCF_042186555.1. Lineage (NCBI taxonomy): Eukaryota > Metazoa > Chordata > Amphibia > Anura > Ranidae > Aquarana > Aquarana catesbeiana. The sequence continues at coordinate 240,858,679 of NC_133327.1, forward strand.
TTTGGGTTCTTCTTTACCTCTCTCACCAAGGCTCTTCTCCCCCGATAGCTCAGTTTGGCCAGACGGCCAGCTCTAGGACACTGTACACACACTGTATATACTGTATATATAAAATTATGTCTTATTTATCTGCCTGGAGTTCAGCTTTAAGACAGTAAAATGCAATGTTACAAGACCCCATCAAAACTGTATCAGAGACTTGCAATGTTTCAACAGCCTCAAAGGAAATGTGGTCATTGACACTTTGCTAAAGAAGAAAGATAAAGAAGATAGCACTGATGTTGCTCAACTTGGTTTACACAGACTACTGCTTATTGACACATTGGCAATGTGCACCATATTTTTTAATACAACTGTAGGTAAATATGAATTTTGTTGGTAGAAATCAAGGGTGAAGGAGCATTTACCAATGATTCTAATACTGAAGTGATATAGCAATCATTTGTTCGATGTGGACCTTTTATGGATGTAGCACTACCCCCGAAGGAGTCACTGGTAAAGATGGTCCTCTCAAAGACCTCAGCCCCTGTGACACTCCAGGCTCAGTATACAGACACACAGTTTTACAGAGGAATCACAGACAGTGGCATTGGTACCCAGCTATAATGCTATTAACAGGAATGCAAGCACCAGACCAATTAGTAAAACAAACTGAATATATTTATATAAAGTTAAGTGGGTAAAGGCAAGTAGAGGTACGGGGTGAAATTAATAACAATGGTAGTAATACACTTAGGATACAGGATAATTATGAGTAACTGGGCCCAGGTTTTACCAATAAGCTTAAACTGCAACAGAATCACCTAAACTAACATAAGGGCAACCAGAAATGGATAGTATAAACCTCGAAGGCTATGCTGCCTTAGACCCTAGAGTGACTTTGCCAGGTCCAAGTCTGCCTGCAGGACTTCAGTGTTCCAGGAAGGTAAAAGTTGCTAAAGTCTATGTAAATACTTTGAAACACGAAAGAATATTCTCCAAAAAAGGAAGAAAAATATGTTATTTCTACTGGTTTTGTTTGGGCCCTTTCAGTTGTGCACTAATGGTGATACTGAGTGGCCTCCAAATACTCCCAGTTCAAGAAGGGGACTCGAGGAAGAGCTCAGGCAGAAATATCTTCAATAAGGCTTTACAGTAATGAAAAATGCAAGCAACAAGTGCAGGGAGGAGGTAAATGGATCTGAGCTAATAGGGTAATCCAGAACAGGTGATGTGGCACTGCTCAGTGGGATGCTACATAAGTATGATAGTGTCTAAGGAACCGGATGGCAACTGTATTAGATAGAGTCTTGCTTGGTTTTATGGTGCAGAGTAAGAAGAAAGAAGAAATAAGAAACAATGAAACAATGGAAACAATGGAGGAAAAAAAAGAACTGCAGCCCCCCCCCCCGACACATTGACTGTGGTGGTACTGTGAACGTCATATTAGCCCTGGTTTACACTGGTGCGGCTTTTAAATTGTGCTACTTCAGCAAGATTTCAAAGCTGCAGATCAGCGCTGTTTGCACCTCCGATTTCATTGCGGCTTGTTGCAATGAAATCGGAAAAAAGCATTACAAGAAACTTTTTCAAAGTCACTGGAGTGCTTTTACAAGCAGCGGGAGGGCGATGTATCCCCCTCCTGCCACCTTCCACGGTTGCTCAGGCTTTTACAACCAGCCAGTGTGCCTGCCAGGTGGTCAGACAGCAAACAAAGCCGGGATCGGCTTTGATTGGCTTTCTGCTATGGTAACCGAAAGCAATGACTGGACATCACTTCTGGTTTACCCAGATGTCAATGGTGCAATTTTTAAAAAAATCGAAAGCATTCAAAAACATCAATCTTGGTGTGATCAAATCCTTTTAAGGACAGAGGAGATATTTTGGGTCTATTTATAGACCCCATATCTCTTCATAAAGAGTACCTGTCACATGCCTATTGTTGTCACAAGGATGTTTACATTCCTTGTGACAGCAATAAAAGTGATAAAAAAAAAAAAAAAAAAAAGAAAATTTAAGCAACGGTGTAAAAATAAAAAAATATATTTTAAGGTGCCCTATCCCCATGTGCTCGCGCGCATTGGTCCCGCCTGCACGCAAACAGCGATCGTCCCACACATGTGAGGTATTGCTGAGAATGTCAGATCATGGGCAGTAATTCTAGCACTGGACCTCCTCTATAAAACAAAAGTGGTAACCTGTAAGGGATTTTAAAGCATCGCCTACTGGTAGTAAAATTCACGTTGTTTGTTGCCATTGCACAGGCACGCGCAGTTTTAAAGCATGACATGTTTGGTATCTATTTACACAGTGTAACATCATCTTTGATATTTTACCAAAATTGAGTTATGTATTGGGGTTTTTTGCATTAGAATTTAAAAAGTATTTTTTCCCAAAAAAACTGCGTTTGAAAAACCACTGCACAAATACCGTGTGACATAAAAATTTGCAACAACCGCCAATTTATTCTCTAGGGTAGCTTAGACTGAGGCAACAGTGCAGACTATACAAGTGTTTAGGCTGTACAAGGGTTTAGGCAGTACCAGGGTTCAAAAACGTATTGGAAGATGTCCATGGCTGGGTTTCCCCCTCTGTTATCACTAAAGACGGGTGGGTACAATAATTTACTCTGGCATAGAGGGTTAACTCTCCTGAAAACTTGCAGATTCTCTCTTTAAATTATCTTGCAGTTTTATTGGGACATAATAGACCCTATGAACAATTTTATCCACGATTTAAATAAGGCTATATTGCACTTGAGCAATATGACTGCTATTGTTTTTAACTTTAAAGCTCCGTACACACGGTCGGATTTTCTGACGGGAAATGTTCGATGTGAGCTTGTTGTCGGAAAGTCTGACCGTGTGCACACAAGTCCGTCGCACAAAAGTTCACGCATGCTCGGAATCAAGCAGAAGGAGCCACACTGGCTATTGAACTTCCTTTTTCTCGGCTCGTCGTACGTCTTGTACGTCACTGCGTTCTCATGTTTGTAATTTTTGGCCAACATTTATGTGACCGTATGTATGCAAGACAAGTTTGAGCCAACATCCTTCGGAAAAAAATCTGCAGTTTTGTTGTCGGAAAATCCGATCGCGTGTACGGAGCATAAGGCCTCATGCACACTGGATGTTATAAAAATGCCAGTAGCGTTAGCTGTAGAAAGCTGTAGCTGTAGAATGAGTTTTGAAGCGTTTTTGCTGTAGCATTTTTTAGCGTTTTTCTTTAGATTTTTTTTTAGCAAAACTATACTTCCACAAAAGCTTATGACTCAAAAATGCTGAGAAACACAGAATAGCCTAGTTTTGTAGCGTTTTTAAGCTTTTATCAGAGTTAGAGCATTTTTACAGCTCCCCATAAAACCCCCTAGTTCTGGGTTTTATTTCCAGACAGAAAACGCCCCTGTCAAAAAATGCTGATAACAGCTTATGTGTGCATGAAGAGATAGGATAACATACTGGGGAGTTTACTGGATGCAGAAAAAAAATGCCTGAAGCCAAAAACAGCAGCTGAAAAAACATCCAGTGTGCATGAGGCCTATATAAATAATATACAGCAGTATTTTACTGTTGTGAGTTTTTCTGCTACTCCTTGGTGTGCATACATTGGATGCCTAGTTATGAGAAATTGCAATGCTGTTAGAAACTGAGTCAACAGAGGAATCATATACCGTGGAATCTTGGGTGGATCTGTTGAGCGTTTTTTGACCATCCAGAGTCAAACTAGAGGATGAGCTACTTTCTTAAGGGTGGTGGCACTGATTGGTGATTTTGTTGGCAAACTTTGGTGATGGCTGAAGATAAAAGTTACATATATGTTTGGACTTTACAAATTTTTTGGACTTCAAATATACAGTATATCACTTTAGGTTTTGATGCATGACTGTATATATGAATTATAATCAAACTTGCACAGGTATATTCAGCTACATATGTGAATTTACAATGCTTTAACTGATCATGTTATTTCTGCAAAGGCCACAAAAAGCCGTTGCAACTTGAGCTTGAGAGTTCCCCATTTCTTATGAAAATGACAACTAGAGTCAATCTGAGGCCAACGAGTCTCATACATCAGACTGGATGTTTGCGAAATTAAACTGAACTCTGCAACCACAAACTAGGCAATGTCTAAGTACTTTATTTTTTTAGTCTCACTTATTTTGCCATTTGCTGTGTCTATTTTGTGTAATATTTTTTTCTGTAAATATTTTTGCCTGCAGTTTTTCCTTATATTTTACCCTCTATTATATATCCCTGTCTGGTGTGACAGCATGCATTACAGACATGTGTCAAAGGTCTGAATTGTAAAAAACATAGTGCCAGCTATTTTGTGTATGTAAAAGGTTGAGTGCGGTGTTAACCACCCCCAGCAACCATTACTCTCAGTCTGCTGGCACTTATTGTCTAGCAGGCTAGAAAATCTTCAGGGTGAGGCTAAAAGTGCCATCGTCACCTACTGGTGACAGCGCAGGTTAGTGACCTGGTGTTTGTCGCATATTCCTGGTAGCAGCTTGCATCGACACTGCTGTTGCAGCACCAGCTACTGTGGGGAGCCTCTCATTTCCAGTGGGGTGACCCTTTGTTCTTGGATCCTTCCAGCTGTTTGCCTGTGTTACAAAAGTTAGCCTGGACTTCACTAGGAGGAATGCTGTTTATGAGGATAATCAAATATAGAGTCTTTACTATGCTATGCAACCACACATAATCCTGACTGAGCCACAGCCACAATGTGTTGCATTACTGCATTTAGCAATTGATTAGTAAACTGCAAGCTACAGTTATTCCTTGTCTGATCATATGGCCAATCATTTTTTACATTAAAGTGGTTGTAAACCTCAGACATAAAATATGAACAAAGCATATCCCTCCATAGTGTGTACTTGTCTCAATTAAAGCACTACGTGTCACTTTTGTCTGCTGATTTGTTCCTCTGCTATCAGCATGAATCACTTCTGACAAGTTTTCCTGACACCAAGAAAAAAAATGGTGACAGGGGAGGGACCTCTAACTGATTGACAGCCTTGGCTCTGTTGTTGTGTGCTGTGTGGAGGTGTGGGGGGTGCCCCCTCCCTCCAGTCAGCTGTCAGACCTCTCCTCACTGAGCTCTGCAGAGTGTAATTTCAGCTCTCCACCCCCTTTTTATCTCAGAAAAGCTTAAAATTCAGCACTTTAAATGGCTGTAGAGAAGAAAGGGCTGCAGATAGATAGGTATAACTGATGTAGGAGGATTTGTTGCATCTCTGTGTATCATCTGAGACCAGTCACTTTACTGGGTATTTGTAAAGGTTTACAACCAATTTAAGGCCTCATGCACACTGGACGTTTTCAACACCGCTCTTTTAACGTTGCTTTTAGGGGCCGCTGGCGTTATTTTTTTTCTGCTTCTAATCGCCCCTACAATGTTAGTCTATGTGACCATGCACACATAGTCATTGGGAGGAGTTTAAGAGTAAGTGCATTTGGAGGCAGAAAAAACCCCCACCTGCCAGTGCATCCAGGATCAGCGGTACTTTTGCAGAAAAAGCACTTGATGCATGTAAACACGTCTAAATACATGTTAACTCTAGGTGCGTTTAGTGTTTGAGCGTCAATTTATTTCAGTGGCCAAAATAAATTATTATTCTGGTAATTGATATTAATGAACTCCCAAGCTCTTGATACACCTAAATGCATTACGCGTGTTTAGCGCAAAGCGTTTTTTTCAGCCTAGGAGAGATGGCCAAAGTGTCTAGTGTGCATGAGGCCTAAGACTACCCCAAAAAACAACACTTTGGGGTTGATTTACTAAAAATCAAGAGTGCAAAAATCTGGTGAAGTGCTGCTTAGAAACCAACCAGCTTCTAACTTGTGCTTATCCAATTAAGGTTTGGCAAAAATACCTGAAAGCTGATTGGTTTCTACGCAGAGCTGCACCAAATTTTGCACTCTCCACTTTTAGTAAATCAATCCCAATGCGTCTGCATTCAAGCTAGAAAGTTTTGATGCAGTTAAAAAGATGTTAAAAAAAACACACAAATACACAAGGGGATCTTTGCATTTGGTAGTCAATAGCACAATTCACATCATTCACATTCCACATGCATTCTTCCTGCAGTTTTGGTAGCAATTACTTTAATGACAAAAGTCTAATCATGCATCATCTTGTATCTGTGCTGAACTGCATCAACAAAATGGGGTCTCACAATTGATCGGTTTTATACTGAAATAAAAACCCTATCACACAAGATATGGGGAACACGATCAGTTTCTAAAGATATTACATCCAGTACTCATTTCAAAGCAGACTTGGAAAGAAGCAAGAAACGCGATAACTTCCTTGTTGACAGGAGCACTGTGTGTCATACTGTTTGTCTGTCATTGGCCTTTAAGGAATCCCAATAAGGAAAGCTTTTTTTTTACCTTAAAAGAATAGTTTTTTTTTTTTTTTTTTTTTTTTTTAGAATCATACTTACCTAGGTAGATGCAGCATCAGTTTGATGCTGCATCTGTCCCCCGCCGGCTCTAACACTGAGAACCGAGCAATCAAACAATGCTGACTGCTCAATTCTCAGAGCTCCCTGAGCACAGAGCTATCTAAAACTTCTACATCTGTCTGTATCACAGAGGAGAGGGAGCGGAGAGGCTGCAGCTACACTGTCTGAGAGCTGATTGGAGGAAAGGGACACACCACCCCCTCCGCAGAGGAACGAAAGAACATGCAGAGCGGTGTTCTGAATAGACAAGTTCACGCCATGCAGTGACTCATGACAGAGGAACAGAGGAACAGAGGTTTGTTCCTAACAGAGGAATGAACCACCAGAGAGAAACGACACTTAGAGCTTTGGGGAGAGATATGTAAACACTGCAGATACATGTGGTTTGTTCAGATTTAATGACCAAGGTTTACAACCACTTTGGAGTGCCAGGAGCATAGCTTCCCAACGCTCCAATGCTGCAGACATGTGGATGGCTTTGTAAGTTAGTATTTTGAATTGAATTCATTGGTTGAGAGGAAGCCATTGACGGCATTGGCAGAGGGGGGTAGCAGCAGTGTTAATTTCGTTGACTAAAACCGACTAAAACAATTTAGTCGACTAACTTAATACTATTTTAGTCAACTAAAATACGACTAAAACAATTGAGATGATTAAATACGACTAAAACTAAAATGGGACTAAAACTTAAAATGCCATTTTAGTCAAAAGACTAAAGCCCCATACACTAGATCAAATTTTCCGCAGACAAAACCTCAGACTTTTGTCCAAAGGCGTGTGCCTGGATTTTGTTTTACATACAAACGGTACACAATTGTCGGCCAACAAACACAAACGTAGTGATGTACTTGACCAGGGATATGCAGTTAGTGGACCTCCAGCTGTTTCAGAACTACAAGTCCCATGAGGCATAGCAACACTCTGACAGCCACAAGCATGACACCCAGAGGCAGAGGAATGATGGGACTTGTAGTTGTGCAACAGCTGGAGGTCCGCTAATTGCATATCCCTGTACTAGACGTACAAAGAGGAGGCTCAATTGTCAGGCGCCACCCTTTGTGCTCCTCCTGCTAATTTCGTGTTAGTAGAGGTCTGGTGAGTGTTGATTTGTGCTTTTCATTTCACACTTTTCAGTCCATTTCTGAACGGCCGTTCGTCAACCAGCTATGTTGCGGAATCGGAGGAGATAACGTGTTATTTATTATTGGCCTTGGAGTTATTGCTTTGACCCAAGTTCAGTCCAGGAACAGGAGGAGGAGGATTTCTTGGACCAAAAATTGGTTGCTTTATTAATCGTGACCAATTATGTCATATGCCTTTGCTGCGGGAGCTCCAGGAGAATAATCCGGATGATTTTCGGAATTATCTCCGGATGACGGACCCTGCTTTCACCAACTTTTGGCATTGTTTTTTTTTTATCCAGAAAAATATTTTATTGAGAAAAACATGTAAAAACATACACATACCGACTTCACAATTGTAAACAGTACTACATTCTACCCCGAGGTATATCACATTTGTATGCACTGCGGACTGTATTATTTAACCAACATTTCTTAAGTCACCGACCAAACCAAACATTGTCAGCCTGTTTATTTCACAGACATATTATAATCCATTTGAGGACCCCAGCATCAGCATAAACAAAGGCAGTATGTAAACCAAGTAAGGAACTATACCGAACAGAAGAGGCTCAATCTGCCTGACATTTAATACCTCATACCCCTAGACCCAGCAATCTGCCCACGACCAAATCCACCGGGGCAAGCCCGGGAACATTCAGCCATGGTCCCCAGAGTTTCTCGAACTTCTACGGGCAGCCTCTATGTTGGTAAATTACTTTATCTTTTCGTAACATTTCCCCTACAGCATTAATCCATTCCTTAAGAGCAGGAGGCTCCTCTGAAATCCAGTGTGTCATGATTAGTTTACGTGCCACGAATACAGCTTTAGTAACTGCCACTTTAGTATTTTCCTCCCACCCCAGCTCATCTAACACATTGAGCAGACAGTGCCTGGGGTCCGTAGGTAACGTGACCTGAAATACCCCATTAACAGTGTCCACCACCCCTTTCCAGTAGGGGTGAAGCTTTGGGCACCTCCACACCAGGTGGATCAGGTCTCCATGTTCCTTTTTGCATCTGGTACAAAGTGGAGTGGGTCGAAGACCCATAGCATATAATCTGTGAGGGGTATAATGTACTCGTAATATAATATACAGTTGTGTCAATCTTTGCGTATCGTTTAGGGAGCATGTGGGCACAGCCTGCAACACCTCTTCCCACTGATCCCCATCCATCGGGCCAACATCCCTCTCCCACTTGGCCAGCATTCCTAGAGGATGTTTATTTAGAAATTTTTGTAGTAACATACTGTAACACTGTGATATAAAACCCTTAGTATTGTTAGTCCCTGCAATCACATTAAACACGGGTGTTGGCGAAGAGACCCAATCCGTGGACTTACTCTGCGCCACCACCGCATGTTTCAATTGCATGTAGTAAAACCGCATGAACTGTGGTAGCTCAAATAGCCTCTGCAAGTTCTGAAATGTATGCAGTTTCCCGTGTTGGAAAATCTGCCTGATATACAGCACCCCATATCTCCTCCATATCGCCCCATGCTGTATCTTGGCTAATTCTGGGTATGTGTCATTGAACCATATTGGCCTGTAGTCCGTGAAACCTGTCACCCCCTGCATATATTTAGTCTTGGACCATATTTTTTGGATTAGGTCGTAGGTCGGGTATTTCTTATTGGATTTGCCAAAATCTAACGCCTCCAGGGCTGTCGGAACCGAGTCTTTTTTAACTGTGTGCAACATTACTAGTTCTGAGGAACTACGTGTAGGTCTCTCTTTCTCTGCACCAGCGTGCATTGTACCTATCAGTTGCTGTAGCTGTGCAGCTATATAGTAGAGCCAGGGATTGGGAAGAGCGAGTCCTCCCTCATCCTTAGGACGTTGGAGATGCTCCAGTTTAATCCTTGGAGAGCGCCCCCTCCATATAAGCAGTCTAAATAGGGAATTAATAAATCTAAACGTCTTAAGGGTCACTACCATGGGTGCATTATGAAGTACATATAACAGTTGGGGCATAAGAATCATTTTAATCAAATTCACCCTGCCTGTTACCGACAGACAGAGTGAATTCCATGTTTTAATCCGTTCTCTAAATTTTTGTAGCAATGGGGATATATTTAATCTACCGTAGTCTCTGATTCTAGGCGTCACCTGAATACCTAAGTATCTGAACGAGGTGGTTAGAGGCACTGCACTGTTAGTGGGAGGAGTGCTCCCTTCATCAATAAGCATCAGGAAGGATTTGGTCCAGTTAATCTGGAGTCCCGAGTATCTTCCAAACTCCACTATGGTGGACATAGCTTCAGTGAGGGATTTGTCTACGTCCCCAAGCAGGATCATGGTAACTCTGGTAAGAAGCAGGACACATGCATGAGGCTTTTATTTTATTTTTTGGTTGAATAATGATTTGATTTGGTATATTTTCTATATTTTTGGATGCATAGAATGCACTTTTTGGTTAAGTTCTATTGGCAGATAGCATGTCTAATTTTATTTGTTTTCTTTTGTTAATGCACAATAAAAATTTGTGTAGAATAATACTTGGCTATGTGTTTTACTTCAAATGATAGTTTGGGAGTAGGCAGTTACATTTAAAAAAATACAATGTAAAATTAACAAGGGACACCAACATAGTATTTTTGATCCTAAAAAATACAGGATAATGGTGTTGTGGTAACTTGCACCAAAAAAAACAAAAAAAAAACAAAAAAAAAAACAAGCATAATAATATTATTGATATCACTAGAAAAAAAGCCTTTGAAAATAAGTTTGCAATAACACCAACAGTATCACCAGCAAAGCAACTTCATTATTATCCCATTAAAGAACAAGAGACTGTGCGCTGCATTTCGAGATTTCATAATTTGCCACGTCACGAATGTTAATTCTCCATTACGAAAGCTAGTTTACAAGATCGACGGCTTCTGGCTCTTCCTTGCTTCCGAGCATGCGTGTTTGTACTTTGGACTTTTGACCAATAGACTTGTGTACACACGCTCGGAAAATCCGACAACAGACATTTGTCCGCGGAAAATTTTAAAGCCTGCCATCCAACATTTGTCCGTGGAAAATCCGACAACAATTGTCCGATGGAGCATATAAACGGTCGGATTTTGCGCCAACAGCCTGTCATCACACAATTCCCTTTGGAAAATCCGATTTTGTGTACTCGGCCTAAGACTAAAACTAAATTGAAATTTGACGTCAGAATTAACATTGGTCTGTAGTGCATGTTCATACCTCAATACCATAAATAATAACATATTAGATTTTTCACTCCAGCAGTATATAATGAGTTTGGAAATTGTAGAAAAATGCTTAAATAATGCATTACAATTTAACTCTACCCATCAGATTTTAGATGACTAAATACGACAAACTAAAACAATTGCAGAAGACTAAAATGGGACTAAAATTAAAATCCCAATTTAGTCCTAAGACTAAAACTAAATTGAAATTTGCTGCCAAAATTAACACTGGGTAGCAGACACTGAACGCACTGCAAAGTGGATTCAAATCACAGTGCATCAGTGTGAACCTAGGCTTACTGGGGCAGACACAATATAATTGTATTATGAGATCTTACCTCTAGTATACTTTGTAGCTCTTCAACGTAAACACGCTCTGTTTCTATTAGCTCATTAATTATATGGCTGTAAACACAAGAAGAAGTTCTTTATTAGAAAAAAAACAATGGAATGAAAGGAATAAAAATGCAATTAATAAATGTGTAGGATATGAATTTGTTGTATTAAATGTTCATCACATGTCTACCAAAAGATAAGCTTCATCTGTGGACTATAAAATCAAATGATCAGGAATATTTCTCTGGGCTCTGTTCCAATTTTAAGCTAAAAAATTGAATGAAAACATTTCAGATACAAATTGTGGGAACAAGACATTTTTAATAAGTTGAATTTATATGACAGGCAAGTCAAAAAATTATGATGGACTGACATCCTGTAGTAATATATATATTATTTAATTAATGGGAGTAGAGCTGTATAATGTTAATATCTGTGTCAGGTTCTAAAAAAATACCTATGTTGCATGCCACTTCCTGAAGGTACTGGTAACATCACCACACTTCATCACCGTCTCCTTGAGGCTCAAGAAATCCTCATGGGATCTCAAGCACCCAGTTTTCTCGAAAGGGCAGCATGGGTGGTTCAATGGGGACGACAATAGGAAATAAGGAAATGGGAGCAACCAACTTCTTGCTCTCCACCCCCCACCTCCCCCCAAAAAAAATTATTTCCAAATGTCCAAATGTGTAAAGAGTTGGGGGTTTAAAACCAAAAATATAGTGCTGTCTACCAATCATGAGATGTGGTGGCTGCATTAGTTTTTTTTGTGTTTTTTGTTTTTACTTTTTCCAATCTGTTTTCACCTGGTTATCTGGCCAGTAATACACCTCCTGTATTAGACCCCTTTCACACTGAGCCGCCCCGGGCGTCATCAGTAAAGCGGCGCTATTTTTAAAAACCACTCCGCTAGTGGCCAAATAGGGGTTAAACCCTCCCACAAAATGCCGCTGCAGCGGCACTTTGCCGGCGGTATCACGGCGCTGCCCCATTGTTTTCAATAGGCAGAAGCGGTGGAGGAAAGGTGTATTCACCGCTCCTCCACCGCCGCAAAGAAGCTGCTGGCAGGACTTTTTGTGATGCCCTGCCAACGCAGCGCCCCGAGTGCTTTCACACTGGGTTTGCAGCTGAGGCCTTCTTCAGGCGCTTTACAGGCGCTATTTTTAGCGCTGTAGCGCCTGAAAAACGCCTCAGTGTGAAAGGGGTGTTAGAATCCCCCCTCTCCCTTCTGGATAAGGGAGCACAGGAGGCTCAGCAGCTCTGTCAGTCTGGGGGGGAGGGTAGTGCTAAATCTACTAGTAGTTTTAAATACACTAGCAAATTAAAGCCGAACTCAAGCTCACACTTTATAATCAGTTACAGCTAACAGTTTTTTTTCTTTTGGCATAAAGATTTTACACATATATATATATATATAATATATGTAAATATAAAATATATACTATATAGAATAAAATTAAAGCTGATCATTGTAATCACCCATCAGTGGTAAATGGTTTGTCTCATTCTTGTAAACTGATACAAAAGAGCTTGCTCTTTTGAAAAACAGACTTACTTGTTGGATCACCAGATGAAAATAGAAGAAATAAAGACCAAAGAATAAACAAATGCAACCATCACATCTAAGGATTTGTAAGCTGCAATATAATAAATGTTTGGTTTTGGTTTTAATACTCTTTTAAATCAGGAAGAGCTTGAATGAATGAAGTTGTGGTATGGCAGTTTTTACTATATTGCTCCAACTTGGACCAATATAATTATGTACTGTATGTGCCTTGCATGTGGGATCCCCATAGAAGCTGGCCTACCCACTACAGGCTGCCTACAAACAACTACAGGAAAGAGGGAAGTGTGCAAAACCAGACATCCTGTACAAGCAGAGATAAGTAGCAGGAACTGGTCATTTTTTACAAGAAGCTCCCATACAGTTGTAATGTAACTGAAGTTAAGCTGGTGTTTTTCTGATAGATAGATCGATAGATCGATAGATAGATAGATAGATAGATAGATAGATAGATAGATAGATAGATAGATAGATAGATAGATAGATAGATAGATACCAAAAAGATCTAAAAATTTTCACAGCACACCTAAAAATATTTAACAAGTTTTGTGATGAAGAACTTATTTATTTGTACATATATATTTCATTTTAAACTTAATGTGAAGGATGTGCCAGCTTTCCAAGAGCAAATCATATTGAAGCTTTTTCATTTAACAGTTTCTCTTTCAAAGTTCAAGACTTAATTAGGTATTTCTCCATTGCTAAGCAATGACCAAACTTTATTTATAAGCATCAAAGTTGGAATGGAACGATCTCTATTATTATAATATAATTAGAACGATCGAGTTCTCCCGAGATCTCACACAAGTCTCGCGTTACGAAAGGAACCAATGAGTGACAGACTGACAGAGGTTGCGTTTTTATATATGTTACTTTAACTTTTGCGACATTGAATTACCATTTAATTTTTCGATAGGTTTCAAAACATGCACCCCAAAATATAATCAGCTTACAAAAGGAATTGCCTACACTTAATATTCTGCCATTATCTGGCTAACACTGTACACTTTACTGTTAGCATAATATTGTTGCTACAAAATTAGTATGCAGTAGTTGGAAAAAGGGGAATATTGTATATAAGTCAATTTTTTCAACAAATAAGTAAAATCAGTAAATCTTTTGAGAACAATGAGTCAGTACAGATTAGAGTGACTATTGTATGAATTAGTCTGTTTTTGCTATAGAACAGTTAGGGAAAAGAATAAAAGAGGCCCTGAAACATTAGATGTCTTTTGGCAAAGGTCCGACCTCCAAAGGATATTCATTAACAAGACTGGAACTTAGACATGCACAGATATGCATGCAGACACTCGGGGCATCGCTGTTATCTAAAGAAATAGGAAACTATTGTCCAGAGCACTCTGTTGACAGTAAACGTGCCCATGGACACTTCAATGATTGTCCAATCCTTCAATAATCCCTGTATGCTTTGTCATACATACTGTATACCTATTCCACCTCCCACAATGTACCTCTGTTGCTAGTTCTAGAGTTTTCTTGTGAGCTACAAATGATTTAAAGGGGAACTTCACTCCCCTCTTTACATTTTCTTATCCTCTTTGTCTACAAACACATGCTCACCCGCCCAGCAAATTCAGCAGTGTCTGGTATTAGCTGCCACTCTCTCTAAGACCTCAGAGTTCTGTGCCACCATTTTCTTTATGAGACATCACCAAGAGGCGTACTGTCTATTCCGGGTCCTTTGAGACAGCCTCCGTATAGGTGGGTGCAGTTAGCCTTCCTGCCAGTAGGTGGCTTCACACAATTATTGCAGGAAAAGGAAGGTCTTGTATGAAAATTGGACCCTTAGAGATTTTGTACAGTGCCTTGACAGATGAAGGTAGTCTGATTGGACACCAAGCTGACTTTGGCGGCCACCTTGGGTGAGGCAACCTTTTAAATAAGGGGCCCCACGTCATTTTGGCGCACTGCTGGCGAGTACGTGGTAGGGAGAAGTACCCACTCATGAACGATAGTGCTTAGCACAGGACCAGGTTCAAGATGAGACATGATTGCTCATGGAAGGCTCCAGTGGCGGCAGGTGCTAAACGTTTTTGGGGGGCCGCAAACAAACCCTCCACCAGGTCCGCATTCACTCCTCCAGGGTCGGCGGCACCTTCCGGTCAACCCGGTCTTCTTTAGATCTGCCTCCTGTCCTGACTGGCCGGGAGGAGAAGCCGGAAACCAATAGTTACATAGTTACATAGTTAGTAAGGTTGAATAAAGACACCAGTCCATCCAGTTCAACCTGAGTGAGTGTGTGTCTACAACCCTGACCCTTGTTCCTAACCCTGTACATCGCACACTCACATCAGTCCCTACCCTCAATCAAAGGTCCCCATTCATATACTAGGGCCAATTTTGGACAGAAGCCAATTAACCTACCAGCATGTCTTTGGAGTGTGGGAGGAAACCGGAGTACCCGGAGGAAACCCACGCAGGCACAGGGAGAACATGCAAACTCCAGGCAGGTAGTGTCGTGGTTGAACCAGCGACCCTTTTTACTGATAGGCGAGAGTGCTAACCACTGCACCACTGTGCCACCCTATTGATTCACTAGTGTCACAAGTGGGTGGGTTTGAGGCCTGACCCCCACCTTTTTCAAGCCAATTAGAGCCCCAGGCTCTAATCATGTGCTTGAAAAAAAAATAAAAATAACTCATAGAAACCTATGAGTCCAGTGCCCTGCATGCAACCCTGCATGCAAACTAGGGGGCCGGTGCCCCTGCACCCCTTATGGACCAGCCGCTCCTGGAAGGCTCCTTCTTCACTTTATACAGTCCAGTAAGCAGTGGGGAGGCGCAGAGAGAGTACAGACTGCAGAATATACTATGCCTATGCAAGAAGGGACACTACCCCTGGTAATGGAAGCTGTGCTTTTGAAACATATACTGTATATACTAAAGCTGGCCATTCAATTTTCCAAATAACATTTTTATTATATGTATTGGTAATACAAGATGAAGGAACACGGAAAGTCACAAACATTATCCAGTATATCCACTTGTGGTGTTAAACTTATATTCAATACGGTTTAGCTATTAATAGTTCCTTTGGTATACAGAAAAGAAAATATAAACTTAATTCAATTACTGAATTGTATCACATTCTCTCAGACTGAAAAAGAAGAAGTCATAAGAGCCTGTAGCATAATGGGTTTGGGGGGGGGGGGGGGGGATAGGAGGAAAGAAGAGAAAGAAAAGAAAAAAAGGAAGTGAGCCATCTGGTTAGGTTTATTACCTGGTCATGGTGGGTCCTTCCGGAGGTGCCACAGCTCCCAGACTTTATTCAGTTTTCTTTAGATTTACCTTCAACTATGTAGTGCAAGGGCCTGCCTGAATGCGTACACATTGAAAGTGTTTAGGTTTGCCTTCAAAATTTATGGTTTTGGTAAATATAGGAAAATGTTAACCTGTATGGCCAGCTATTGACTGTATATTCTCTGGATTGCTTAAATCAGTTCCGAAGATCAGATTTCCTCCCAATACAAGATACTTAAATCAGGGCCAAGGGCCTACCTACACCCAATGCATGCACACTGCTTCAGATATTTTCCAGCGCTTGGATAGTGCAATGGAGATTTTTCCAGGGCGTGCACAGTGAGGCAAGTTTGCTCAAAGCTTCCTTGGATGTGTGAGGTCAGTATCTCAGGAGTCTTTTGCAGAGGAGGAGGAGAAAGTAGGAAGTGCAGGTCCAAGTCCTGCAAAAAAGCACTTAAACTCCTTTCCCATCCCAAAAATGTTTAAAACCCCTTCACACTACGACGCTTTACAGGCGTTTTAGTTCTAAAAAATAGCGCCTGTCAAGCGCCTCTCAAGCCACCCCAGTGTAAAAGCCCAAGTGCTTTCACACTATGGCGGTGCGCTTGCAGGACAGGAAAAAAAGCTCTGCAAGCAGCAACTTTGGGGCGGTGGGGGAGCAGTGTATACACTGGTCCTCCACCACCCCTGCCCATTGAAATGAATGGGCAGCGCTGCCAAAGCGCCCACAAAGCGCTTTGGCAGCGCTGCTAAACGGGCGCAATTAACCCTTTCCTCGGCCGCTAGCAGGGGTTAAAAGCGCCGCTATAACAGTGGTAAATCGCCGCTAAAACTAGAGGCGCTTTACCGCTAATGGACCCTCTGCCCCAGTGTGAAAGGGGTCTTAATGTTCAATTGCGTCATGAAGAAGGAAGGAAATTAAGCCAGGTCTTCTCTCCTCCATTTCCTAACAGCCCGCATCTAGTTGCACAGGTAATCCCAGAGATAGAGGAGGGGGAATGCCCAGACAAAGGTGTGGGGGATGTGGGAGTACATATAAAAGCATTACAGAAGCCATTGGGCAGTTGTATAGCCTCTGCATCATTTCAACAATATAGCCGGCAGCCTGCACATGAAAAGTAAACAAAGCTGCTATAGCGAGTTTATTTACATGCTGCTATACCATCGACATATTAGTTATGTTGGTCATCAAATTACGTTGGTTATAGTAAACCCCATGTCATACTGAATGCGGCTTTGAAATCGCACTACTTCAGCACGATTTCAAAAATGGCGGTCAGGGCGATTTCATGTGCGGCTTGCTGACATCTGTGTGACTTTATGTACAGATGTCTACGCAAGCCGCACATGAAATTGCCAAAAATAGTGCAAAAATAGTGCAGGAACCTTTTCAAGTTCTGAACAAGTCGGAGTTGCACCGATTTGAATGGTTCCATAAGCACAAAAAGGGTGTGACTTGTCATGTGATTTTAAATTGTCAAATCGCATGACAAGTCGCAGTGGTGTGAACTGAACCTAAAAGTGTTAAATGTATATGTCAAGTAAAACATTTTTAAAATTTTGTTGCAGAGAGAAAACATATACAATGCCTTAAAGCGGTAGTAAATTGCTGGCTTTCTTTTTTTAAATGTCATAATGTGCTGGTATGCATCGCGCTGTCACCACTGAAGGCACTTCCATCTTGACTTAGTCTTCCTTCTGGGTTTGGTGACTCCGGCTGTGTGAGTGGCCGGAGTCGTGATGACGTCACTTCCGCATGTGCATGCAGGAGCCACCATTTACGGCACAGGACTTTGAAGGAGTAGTACTGGTATGCCATTCTCTCATAACGCATGCGCTGGTGATTTCACCGGCTGCATCTACAGTAAGTATCTCCTAAATGGTGCACATTTAGGAGATATTTACAGTACAGTTCCTATAGGTAAGCCTTATTATAGGCTCACCTATAGGTAAAATTCATGCATGGGAGTTTACGCCCACTTTAAGGTTTTTACTGCTATTTAGGGCTCAGTTAGAGATATTTACCATTAATTCCTGCCCTGCTGACAATTTCAACAGACAGGAAGATAGATAAAAATGTTTTTCTTTAGTAGCGTAGGGGAACCACTATCAGATGTTTATCCCTGCCTGTGCAGATTTTCCCTCACTTTCTGTCTGGTGTCATCAGGACAGGAAGTAAGGGTAAATCTTTCTAATGGAGCCCCAGATAGCAGCAAAGAACTTGACAGAACTTCTTATCCTTCCTCACTCCAAACCTGGCTTGGCATATATCATAGTATGAAACTATGCACAAAGAAAAAAAATAAAGATATAATGCAGTCTGGCAATAGCATCGACACAGATTCCCTTCTGTAGTTTCTATTTTCCAGATGATTCTGTCAGCAAATAAGTTGTTTTTCCACTTGCTTTAACACAGATGACTGATTGTATGAAAAGTCAGCCATGCAGCTCTAACTTTAACTAATTACCTGCCGCCTTACCTCTTGCTGGATGCTTATTTCTTAAAGCGGAGTTCCACCCAAAAAAAAAAAAAAAAATGTAATTAATGTGCTTAAAAAAAATAAAAAAAAATTTGTAGAAATTTTTCTTAATGCCCGTTGCTAGGGGGTCCCTCGTAATCTGCCTCCTTTAGCGCCTGGGCTCCTGACCTCGCTTCCCTCGGCGCAGGAAGGGAGATTAGCTCTGCCCCCTCCCTCTAGGCACTCATCTGGGACACATCACAGGTCCCACATGATTGTGCGGCCAGTCACGGCACGCGGCGTGCGCATGCGCAGTGGGTGCCCGGCTGTGGCTTCAGTTACAGTTACAATGCTGGCGCCGCCAAGCGGAGGGGGAGACGAGCGGGGCTTCGATCGCCCGCATCGCTGGACCCTGGGACAGGTAAGTGTCCGATTATTAAAAGTCAGCAGCTGCAGTATTTTTTTTTTTAAACGGAACTCCGTTTTAATAATTGCCACTGCAGAAATAACCATTGATCAGACATTGCACCCACTAATGCCTGTAAACTGAGTCTTCTGAGGAAGGCTTAGTTCATAGACGCTGTGTACAGAACCAATTCAGGCGGCTCTGTACCTTGTGATCGCTCTGATTGGTCATAAAGAGACCAATAACAGATGTAAACAATGTAGTGAGTCATTCATTAGTTCCTGATCACTATGCAGATCACAGCAGCAGCAGATGCAAATAAAGTTTTTTTTAACTCTCTCATCCCCCATACATCATCCCCCATTATCTCCAAACTGTCTCAGTATGTGACCTGTATATTAAACCTTAAAGTGGCTGTAAAGGTTTTTTTTTTGTACTAAAATAACAAACATGCCTATACTTACCTGCTCTGTGCAATGATTTTGCACAGAGCAGCCCAGATCCTCTTCATCAGGGGTCCCCCACTGGCGCTCTCGGCTCCTCCTCTTCATCGGGCGCCTTAGCGAAAAGCTGCTTTTCATTGGGGCACCCGTGTGGACTCGCTCCCAAGTCCTGCTGCTGTGTCTATTCACACAGACAGAGGGACTCAGCCCCACCCCCCGCTCCCATGTCACAGGATTTAATTGACAGCAACGCGTGCAAATGGCTACTGCTGCTATCAATCTGTCCAATGAGGAGAGAGACAGCAGCAGGAGCTGCTGCGCTCGTGCACATCGCTGGATCAGATTGGCTTTAGGTAAGAAAAAAAAAAAGAGGGGGGTCGTTGGGGCACTGCAGCACAAAAGGTTTTGCACCTTAAATTAGTCGTAAAGTCTTGAGGTTTTTCACCTTAATGCATTCTATGCATTAAGGTGAAAAACCTTTTGTGGTGCAGCTGCCCCCCAGAGCCCCCCTTTTACTTACCTGAACCCGAACTTTCCAGTGACAAGAACAAGCCCAGCAGCTCCAGACACTGTTTCGGTTCCTCATTGGATAGATTGATAGCAGCATGAGCCATTGGCCCCCCGCTGCTGTCATTCAAATCCAGTGACATATGAGCCGGGTGACGGGGCCGAGTCCTGCTATCTGTGTCAATAGACACAGCGGCATGACTCGGGAGCGTGCCCGCACGAGTGCCCCCATGGAATGCTGCTCTCTGTAGGGGCACTCAATGCAGAGGAGGAGCCAGGAGAGCCACCAGGGGACCCCAGAAGAGGAGGATCGGGGCCGCTTTGTGCAAAACCCTTACACAAAGGAGGTAAGTATAACATGTTTATTATATTTATTTTTTAAAACAAACCTTCACAATTACTTTAATGCATAGAATGCATTAGGGTGAAAAACCTTAGGGCTTTACAACCACTTTCAGCTCCCATATCCTGCGCATTATGCCCTTCATCTCTATCCTCCCACTGTCTGTGACCTGTACGTTAACCCTTTAACTACCTTCTCCCTCTGTGTGTGACCTGTATGCTCTGTATCTAGGGCACCCTTACTAAGCTCCAAACCATCTTAATACCAGAATGTTTTTTTCATTTACAAATAATTGTGGCCAAAATAATATCATCTGGAGTGTCTACTTTCCAAAAAGTAGTTTTGGGGGCATAGTAGCACATTATAAAATACTTACCTTAGAATGAAGCCCTCCAGTGGCACGCTGTTGCCGCTGACATGGCTTCTATCTTCACCCGGTTTTCCTTCTGGGTTTGCATCCTCTGGCCGTCTGATTAGCCACGCTGCCATGATGTCACTCCCGCAAGGTAGTCACAGACCGCGGCACGGAGCTCTGAAGGGATGGCATGGGTATGCAGTCCCTTCAGATACAGATGCAGGATTTAGCCACATTTAATAAGCGGTGAATAACTGAGTTCAACCTTAATGGGAATCTGAAAGTGATGTAAGGGGAAGAAAGCCTGATCATCCAAGATCTGATAATCAGTGAATTTTTGGGTACGTTCACTTATTTTGGTCCAAAAGGGTCTAGTTATGGGGCAAGACCAAATGATATGGGTTATCAAACCTTATTTTCTGTGGTATCTCGACAAAGGGTAAAGGAGTCAGGAAAGAGCTTGTGCACAATAATAGCAGTTTTGTATCATCTCGTCAAGATTTTATAGTTACCGTAGCTTACGGCTTATGGCTATGTGGCAGGTATACACATGCTGATACAGTATTTGTGAGTGAGGTAGAGCAGTGGTCATCAACCCTGTCCTCAGGGCCCACGAATAGGCCAGGATTTATGTATTACCTTGGGGAGATACAGACTAGAATACTGCAATCACTGAGCAGCAAATGATATCACCTGTGATGTATTTCAGTTATCTTGCAAACCTGGCCTGTTAGTGGGCCCTGAGGACAGGGTTGATGACCACTGAGGTAGAGAAGCTAGAAACTAGTAGAGACGGATTTTAGCAGGAATGAGTACACCAGAGTGTTCTCAAAGTCATGCCAGTAAAACCATTCTTCAAGGAATTTTTCTCTCATGCTTGTAGGCAGGTGCAGACTATTCTCTCCACTACAGGTGGCGC
This sequence comes from Aquarana catesbeiana, assembly GCF_042186555.1. Classification (NCBI taxonomy): domain Eukaryota; kingdom Metazoa; phylum Chordata; class Amphibia; order Anura; family Ranidae; genus Aquarana; species Aquarana catesbeiana. The sequence continues at coordinate 240,880,051 of NC_133327.1, forward strand.
TCGTCCACAGCAGCAATGCAGGTGGAGGAGGAAGTTAAGAGGAACCTATTTCCCCTATGGTTTCCTCGGTCACAACGAGGAAGCATCCGACTGAATCAGGGCCGGTGCTACCACTAGGCAAACCAGGCAGCCGCCTAGGGCGCACTGCTGCCTAGGGGCGCCCAGCTACTGGAGTTCCTACTCTCTTCTCTCTGCAACAAGCAACTAAGTCTCAGCATCAGAAGGCAGCTGCCGCTCCGTGCGCACATAGTGTCAGAGGTGCAGTGGTGGCGGAGGACTGTGTCTGTGTCCGACTCCCGAATTAATGGAAGCAAGCAAACATTTATTTATGGGCACTAGTAGGCTACATTGATGGGTGCTGGTGAGGCTGCATTGATGGGCGATGGTAAGGCTCCATTGATGGGTGCTGGTAGGCTGCATTTGATGGGCGCTGGTGAGGCTGCATTGATGGGCGATGGTAAGGCTCCATTGATAGGTGCTGGTATGTTTAATTTGATGGTCGCTGGTGAGGCTGCATTGATAGGCGATGGTAAGGCTCCATTGATAGGTGCTGGTAGGCTGCATTTGATGGGCGCTGGTGAGGCTGCATTTGATGGGCGCTGGTGAGGCTGCATTTGATGGGCGCTGGTAAGGCCCCATTGATGGGCGCTGGTGAGGCTGCATTTGATGGGCGGAGGTGAGGCTGCATTTGATGGGCGCTGGTAAGGCCCCATTGATGATTGCTGGTGAGGCTGCATTAGATGGGCGGAGGTGAGGCTGCATTTGATGGGTGGTGAGGCTGCATTTGATGGGTGCTGGTGGGCTGCATTTGATGGGCGCTTCATTAAAAAGGTGGGGTATACATGGGCAGGACAAAGGGAGTGGAGTCAGGGGTGGAGCCAAGGGGGTGCAGCAAAATTAAGTTTCGCCTAGGGTGTCAAAGATCCTTGCACCAGCCCTGGACTGGATGCTGGCACCCCATGTAACTTTGGTGGCCCTTTTGGTCAGGCAGATTCTATTTAAGACCCTGGCTCCCAGGTTTGGCATGCATTTACTGAGTGGCTAGAGTAGGGACAGGTCACCTGTCTGTCAGAGACGGTGCTTAGCATCAGGGAAAGGTTCAGGAAGAGTAGGGAAAGTGCAGGGACACCAGTAAGAAAGAGATGGCCCCTGCCCCCACCTATAACTGGCCTTCACAGCAAGGAGCACATGGAAGGGCAAACACATGAAAGACAAAACCAGAGGAAATTCCCAGCTCAATTCACCAACCAGTCTGCTTACCAACCGAATTAACCTGTCCAACAATTGGTGTTAAAAACAGGGGTCTAGTTAGCACACATTTGCAAACGCATGCGTAAGCTGCAAGGTCTCTTCATGGCAACCTGTGTATTGCTTGCAGTCCTAACACTACTAAATCTATGAGCGTCTCCACAGTGGGAGCACATGCATTCTAATGGATAGATAAGTGGCATGTGGGCCTGGAGGTAGCCCAGTGCCTTTAAGGAGGACTTTATTGTTGGCATGCTCCTCTGTATATAAAAAATATATATAGATATCTATATATATAGATATCTATATATACATAGATCTATATATTTCTCTCTCGCTCTCTCTCTATATATATATATACACACACAGTATATGTGCACACAATGTTGACAGGTGGTCTCTGTATCCATATGTGTCAAAATGGCACTGGTGTACACACAGGAGGCAATACAGAATACTGTAGGGACACAGAACTTCTCACAAGGAGCATGAACTACAAAAAAAAAAAAAAAAAGTTTATTATGGCTCATTTACACTTGCTTTGCTGTTTGAAGCATGATCCATGATCAGATCGCTCTTCAAACAGCAATAGACAATGCCATCTCACCACTTGTTTTAACCTCTAAAATACCGGACAACTATGCTGCAACCTTGCACGGTATGCAAGGATGCAGGGTTGTTGCAGTACAGCCTGTTCACTTGAATAGGTCATGGTCCGTGGGCGACATGGGGTTTAATTCCTGCCAGGGTACCAAAGCAAGGAATTACGGCTATGTGGCATGTGTACACCTCTGGCTGCTGCCTCAGCACAAAGGGAGAGCGGTTGAGGTGCAATCAAAATGTCCAGAGTTTTACTGTCGACCTCAATCACAAGTGTAAACGTGGCCTTAGACAGCTGAGGTTTCAGTTGGGCGCAGGCTTGAGAAAGATGGACTATGTTGAACGAAACAAAATATTGTCTCAGTCCTGTGAGTTACTTACCACAATATTCCCAGTGTTCTCTGATATATACATAGGCTTGTACAGGGGGTATGCTGTGTGTTCCTGGGTACACCCTAATAACCCCAGTGCCATCAGAGATTTCCCCTGCTGCCCCTCCAACCCCCCCCAGCACTGCCAGCTTCCCTCCTCTCCCACCAGCTGCTGCTGCAGGCACACAGGGGGATGTTTCAGAATGGCATTTACCTGCCACTTCCTTTAATGAACACAGTGAGCGATTAGTGCAAATTGCTCGCTGTGTTTATTCATAACTGAAGCATAGCAAACTGGGTTTACTATGCTTCAGTTGGTAAATGAACGGGAAGCCACTCAGCACAGAGCACTTCCCATTCATTCCCTGTCCAGTGCAGCTGAGGCTGCAGGGAGAGGGACTGGGGAATCTCTGTTCTCACTGCCTTTCTCTGTCTCAAATGTGAAACATCAGGGGTCTGTTTAAATGCAGCCATTTGTGCCCATTATATGCAGCCATTGTGGCCACTAAACACAGCCACTATGCCCATCAAATGCAGCCACTTGTGCCCGTCAAATGCAGCCACTTGTACCCATCATATGCAGCCACTTGTGCCCATCATATGCAGCCACCTGTGCCCATCATATGTAGCCACTTGTGCCCAAATGTAGCCACTTGTGCCCATTATATGCAGCCATTGTGCCCATCATATGCAGCCACTTGTGCCCATCATATTTGCAGCCACTTGTGCCCGTCAAATGCAGCAACTTGTGCCCGTCAAATGTAGCCACTTTTGCCTGTCACATGCAGCCACTTGTGCCCGTCACATGTAGCCACTTTTGCCCAGTATATGCAGCCACTTGTGCCCACCAACCCCCCCAGTCGTGGGGCTCGCGGCTCTGGCAGCACCCCCAACCCCCCCCGCGCGCACGGCTCTGACAGAGGGGATATACCGCAGCAGCTCTTCTCAGTGCACCAGAGCGGTGGCGACCTCCGCTCCAGCGTGTCTCCTCCGCTCCTCTTCCTGAGCGCCAGGCATCCAATAGGGTGGCCTGGCGCTTTGGCCAATCAGGAAACAGGTCTGACACCCTGCCCCATGATTTTTGTCGGGGAGGAAGGTTAGTGTAAAAATAGTGAAAATTAGTTTGCTATCGTCACACAATTGGGTGCGATCAGGGCACACTCTCTGCGCCCTGAGCCCACCCTATTTTGAAGCCTATTAGAGCCTCTGGCTCTAATCAGGTGTTTCAAAAAGTACCACCCCCACCATAGGAATCCATGTGTCCGGTGTCCTGAAAGGGGCTGGGTGCATGGATGGGGGGGCGGCGCAGTGCACGGGCCGCCACTGGTCTCATCTGACCAGAGTACCTTCTTTCACATGTTTGCTGTGTCCCCCACATGGCTTCTCGCAAACTGAAAACAGGACTTCTTGTGGCTTTCTTTCAACAATGGCTTTCTTCTTGTGACTCTTCCATAAAAGCCAGATTTGTAGAGTGGATGACTAATAGTTGTCCTGTGGACAGATTCTCCCCCCTGAGCTGTGGATCTCTGCAGCTCCTCCAGAGTTACCATGGGCCTCTTGGCTCCTTCTCTGATTAATGCTCTCCTTGCCCAGCCTGTCAGTTTAGGTGGACGGCCATGTCTTGGTAGGACTGCAGTTGTGCCATACTCTTTCCATTTTCGGATGATGGATTGAACAGTGCTTCGTGAGATGCTCAAAGCATGGGATATTTTTTTAATAACCTAACCCTGCTTTAAACTTTTCCACAACTTTATCCCTGACCTGTCTGGTGTGTTCCTTGGCCTTCATGATGCTGTTTGTTCAGTATTGTTCTCCAACACAGTGGTCCTTAAAGGGGTTGTAAAGATGTTTTTTTTTTTTTTTAAAAATAACAAACATGTTATACTTACCTTTACTGTGCAGCTCGTTCTGCACAGAGTGGCCCCGAACCTGGTCTTCTGGGGTCCCTCGGCGGCTGTTTCAGCTCCTCCCCGCAAGCATTTACCACCTTCATGCGAGCTCCCTCGCACGGTGGTGAGTGCTTGCAGGCGCACTCCCGTGATACAGCCGGCGGCTATAGCCGCTCGCTGTATCACTCGGCCCCGCCCCCCGGCGCGCCGCGTCATCGGATGTGATTGACAGCAGCGCGAGCCAATGGCTGCGCTGCTTTCAATCCATCCACTGCAGCCAATCAGCGACCAGGCTGAGCTGCAATGAAGCTGACGAGGACGAGGAGCGAAGATTCGAGGCGTCAGGTAAGTAAAACGGGGGGGCTGGGGGCGGCGGTACTGTCAAAAGTTTTTTCACCTTAATGCATAGAATGCATTAAGGTGAAAAAATTTTTACCTTTACAACCCCTTTAACTCCTGTCCTCAGGGCCCACTAACAGGCCAGGTTTGCAAGATAACTGAAATACATCACAGGTGATATCATTTGCTGCTCAGTGATTGCAGTATTCTAGTCTTCATCTCCCCAAGGTAATACATAAAACCTGGCCTGTCAGTGGGCCCTTAGGTCAGGGTTGATGACCACTGCTCCAACAGACCTCTGAGGGCTTCACATAACAGCTGTATTTATACTGAGATTAACTTCTGAAGGCAATTGGTTCCACTAGATTTTAGCTCGGGGTGTCAGAGTAAAGGGGTCCACACATTTATTTGTAACAAAATTTTGAGAACCATTTATTGTTTTCCTTCCACTTCACAATTATGTGCCACTTTGTGTTGGTCTATCACATAAAATCCCAATAAAATACATTTACGGTTGTAACATGACGAAATGTGGAAAATTTCAAGGGGTATGAATACTTTTTCAAGGCACTGTAGCTTTCTGTAGTGCTGATAGAGGATTTGTGAGTGAGGTGGAGAATCTAGACACTAGTGGAGACTAGGGATGAGCTCCGGCGTGTTCGCATGGCGCACGTGCCGAGCCCGCCAGGAAGTCGGCACGGGGCAGCGCTAATCACAAGCAGTGAGACATTTCCCGATGTGCGGCTGCAGAGATCGGGAAATGTCTCCCTGCCTGTGATTAGCGCTGCGCCGTGCCGACTTCCTGGCGGGCTCGGCACGTGCGCCATGCGAACACGCCGGAGCTCATCCTTAGTGGAGACAGATTTTAGCAGGAATGAGTATATGTTTATATATATATATATATATATATAGATAGATAGATAGATAGATAGATAGATAGATAGATAGATAGATATCTTATCTATCTATACTCATATCTATCTATCTATACTAGGGCTGCAACTAACGATTATTTTCATAATCGATTAGTTGGCCGATTATTGTTTCGATTAATCGATTATTCGGTTGATAACCTTAAAAAAAAAAGCGTGGTGTATAATTTAGTTAATGTGTAAAGTTTTTAAAAAAAGGTAATTTGTTCTTAAAAATCTCTATGCAGTGGTAAATATAAATAACCAACTATATGGTTAGGGAGCAAAATATTGAATCCACTCTGAGAATAACAGACAGAAGAGATATACTGTATATACTATTAGAGGGGATATACACTGTATATACTATTAAAGGGCGAATCTGGTAAATATCATCAGACTCAGTGATCAAATTTTTTTATTAAAAACAAAAACAATGTCTTCCTTCAAAAATAATGTCATTTTAAGAACGTTCGTTCTTTCATTCAGTGAATGTACAAAGATTTTTTGTCTGAATATTCTCGTCTGAAATTGATCCGTGTGGCCAGCATAAGGCTCGGTACACACTTATGCTGTTTGCTTTTGATCTGTTTCTGCAGTGCTTTTTGCTGTAAGTTTTCAATTCTGCGCACGTGATTTTGCTGCGATTTGCATTTTTGCATTTTTTTTTTGCCAATTTGTTGTTGGGCAGATTAAAAAACACAAATTGCTGCAAAAACGCATTAAATGCTTTTCTGCAGCTTTTCAATTGAAGTATATTGAACCAAAAAAGCACCGTTTTGTGTGAACATGTCCCATAGGAAAACATGTAAATGAACTGTAGTGCGTTTCTGCAAAAAGCACCAAAAAACACATAGATGTGAACCAGGTCTAAGACATTTAGTAACACAATGGGGTTCAAACAACTAAAACTAGCCCTTTATAGTACAAAAAAAGCAGATAATCACTACTGTAAGGGGTTCATTTTTTTAGTGTAGAACTGTGAAAGTAATATTTGCAGTAGCGATTATTTGCTCTTCTATAAAGGGCTCATTTTAGGGTTTTATTTAACCCCATTATGTTACTGGCCGATTAATCGATTATGAAAATAGTAATCGATTAATTTCATAATCGATTAGTTGTCGATTAATCGATTCGTTGTTTCAGCCCTAATCTATACTCATATCTATCTATCTATACACTCATATCCTATCTATCTATATACTCATATCTATCTATATATACAGTACTCATATCTATATATACTCATATCTATCTATATATACAGTACTCATATCTATATATACTCATATCTATCTATATATACAGTACTCATATCTTTATATACTCATATCTAACTATATATACAGTACTCATATCTATATATATCTATATATATATAGATATACATATATATCTATATATATATATATATACTCATATCTATCTATATATACAGTACTCATAGCTATATATACTTCTATCTATGTATATATATACTTCTATCTATCTATATATACTGTTTATATATCCAGTGTTAATGTACACCATGGTAAAAAAAAAGTCAGCCTAGATGGCCAGGTTGGTTGATAACCTCAGTCCTCCTCACACCCTGGTCTGGTCCCTGTTTGCCTCCATTGTGTGGTTGGAGAGGGGGGGCGGGTCACGTGACGGTGAGCGGCGCGCTCCGTATGGCAAGGCGATGACTGACTGAGCGAGGAGGCGGAGAGGTGTCGCTGGCAGTCGGTAATAGTCGCAGGAACGGCAAGTTGCGTGAGAAGCCCTCTGGGACACCATGTCACCGACATACCGGTAAGACACAACTTATGATGGAGTTTCCCCGTCCCTGACTTGTATCCCCCGGAATTGGAGCACTTTTGTGTGTGAGCTGGGCTCTTGTGTAGTTTAGTGGTGGGGTAGGTGAGAGGGGTTATTGCTGTACATGAAGTGACATGTTCGTTACTGAGGACGGTGGCGGCGGCTAGGTGTGTTATATCAGGCGGGTGTAAAGGTCGGTGTGTGTGTGGTCAGTGTCCGGGAGGCTCCAGGTGTGTTTGCACACGTTGCTAACTACAGGTGACCAAACCTGGTCAGAGGAGACGTCATCGGAGCCGGAGAGTGGATGGACGTGTCTGTCACCTGTACCCTCCTCACAGCCCCATAGGAAGGAGTGTGACAACCTGTACACTGGCCGGGGGATTCCAGTCATTCCTCTCCCGATCAGTCTGCACCCATTGGAATCATCCATCTATAAATACCCTATGGATTGATCGATATGATGCACCAAGAACAGGCGTTCAGTCGATACTTGAAGGATATGACCGTAAGTTATCTATCACTTCTGTTTTCACCATGCAGACTCATAATCTGATCGATCGAAATACAATCAGCTTCATGACCAAAGCATCTCGGTGCTGCCGATCGATGCAAAACTTGGTTTGATCAGAAATCGCCAGAATCGATCGATAGGGAAGTTATTCCTTGTTTGCCGCTTCATTCGTTTGTGTTCAAATCGCACGTCAGATAATTCCTATGAAGGGCTTATGGCCGCCACAAAGGCTGCTTTACACCACATGATGTTGTTTCCTTTTTGTATTTTTAAAGTGAATCTTTTATCCTAGTGATTTTTGTATTTTTAAAGCAATAGGAAAGGTGCGGTCCCCATCTGCAGGATTAAAGAGCTTGTAATGGCAAAACAATTCTTTTAATTAACCACTTCAGTTCGGGAAGGTTTACACCCCCCCCTCCCCCCTTCAGGACCAGGCCATTTTTTGCACTGCGTTACTTTGACAATTGTGCTTTTGCGTGACACAGTACTCAAATCCCCCCCCCCCAATAGAGCTTTGTGCTATGAACAAAAAAACTATTTTGAAAAAAAAAATTAAAATATATATTTATTTTTTTTTTTCTTTCTGCTTTATAACGTATACAATAAAAAAAAAAAAAAAAAAAAAAAAAGGCCTTCATAAATTTAGGCCAATATGTATTCTACATAATTGTGGTAACAAAAAAAATCCCAATATCTGAATATTGATTGGTTTGGGCAAAAGTTATTGCATCTGCAAACTATGGGATATTTTTATGGCATTTGTATTTATTTTTTTACTAGTAATGGCGGCGATCAGCGACTTAAAGCGGGGGTTCACCCACACCGCTAAAAAAAAAAAAAATATTAAAAGCCAGCAGCTACAAATACTGCAGCTGCTGACTTAATACATGCCCACTCACCTGTCCCAGGGTCCAGCGATGTCGGCAGGGGACGCCGAGAACCCGCTCGGTTCTTGGCAGCTGCCGCCGCCATCCTAGGTGAGGGAATCAGGAAGTGAAGCGTTGCGGCTTCACTTCCCGGTTCCCTACTGCGCATGCGAGAGTCGCACTGCGCGTCCCTAGTGGTCCCCGCTCTCTCCTGGGAGCTGTGTGTTCCCAGCAGACAGCGCGGTGGGGACGGGAAGAGGCATAGACTCCCATGGGAGTCTATGCCGGAAGTGGGTGCAAATACCTGTCTTATGCCCCGTACACACGGTCGGACTTTGTTCGGACATTCCGACAACAAAATCCTAGGATTTTTTCCGACGGATGTTGGCTCAAACTTGTCTTGCATACACACGGTCACACAAAGTTGTCGGAAAATCCGATCGTTCTAAACGCGGTGACTTAAAACACGTACGTCGGGATTATAAACGGGGCAGTGGCCAATAGCTTTCATCTCTTTATTTATTCTGAGCATGCATGGCACTTTGTGCGTCGGATTTGTGTACACACGATTGGAATTTCCGACAACGGATCTTGTTGTCGGAAAATTTTATCTCCTGCTCTCCAACTTTGTGTGTCGGAAAATCCGATGGAAAATGTCCGATGGAGCCCACACACGGTCGGAATTTCCGACAACACGCTCCGATCAGACATTTTCCATCGGAAAATCCGACCGTGTGTACGGGGCATTAGACAGGTATCTGCACCCCCCTCCCCCCTGAAAGGTGCCAAATGTGACACCGGAGGGGGGGAGGGTTCCGAAAAGCGGAAGTTCCATTTTTGTGTGGAACTCCGCTTTAAAGAATGAGAGATAAAAAAAAAAAAAAAACTATGTTCAGTATCCCTCCCTCAGCGCACACAGAGAAAATATTGATAAAACAATAGTCAGCAGCTGCTATACTAAAACGAGATGCATCAAATATATGTAAAAGAAACGTTTCTAAAACTTTAGCAGCGATAGTGCAAATATTTAAAATATCAATGAAATTGCTTAAGAGTCCGCTTAAACAAAGTATCAAATGGTGATCCACTCAGTGAAAGTCCATTAAGAAAAGGCAGGTGAGTATGGTGGAAGAAAATATTAGCAGCGATCCTAAGCGCTGGTTCACACAGGGGCAACACGACTTACAGCGCGACTTAGCAAGGCGACTTCAGCGCGACTTCAGTGCGACTTCAGCGCGACTTGGGGCGACTTACAAGGCGACTTCAAGTCGCCTCCAAGACAGGCGACTTTCCAGTGGCCAATCAAACTACAATCCGCTCTGGGGGAGGGAGGGGTTTGCTTGAAAAAAACATCTTCTCTTCCTGTGAAGTCGCTTCACTATAGACCATGATCCGACTTGTAGGCGACTTCCATTGAAATCAATGGGTACAAGTCGCCTACAAGTCGCCTTGAAGTAGTACAGGGACCTTTTCTGAAGTCGGAGCGACTTCAGTAGCGTACATATAGACGGCTCTCATTCACTTACATGGACTTTCAGATGTCAAGCGACTTGGGGCGACTTGAGGTCTGACAAGTCGGATCCCAAGTCGCGGTAGTGTGAACCGGCACTTAGTCTCTATCACCACACCACTTGTGCCACAGCCCTGTAGGTAATCCATTTACCAGACTCTGCTGATTAACATGCTTATCAATCAAAGGGATAATCGCTGTTCACTGGACACTTCATCTGTATTTTGCTCATTGCAAGCAATAGATAAAAAAAAATTCCACATAGCGTAATCCAGTAAAACAATTATTTATTCATTTAAAATTATCTCACAAAAAAAAACACTCACAATGTTTGCATAATATAAGGGCATCTAACATCAATACTATGTCAGTCGTGCATTCCCCTCTAACTGCTCCTGCGGTGTTCCCGGGATGGACAGCTGAGGATAAACCGACTCTGTAGATAGCTGCGTAGCAACACTCTGACGTGTTTCTGTCATCACTTTCATCAGAGGCCGTCGATTGGAAAATAATAAATAAATATATATATATATATATATATATATATATATATATATATATATATATATATATATATATATATATATATATATATATATATATATATATATATATATATATATATATATAATGTGTGTATTATATATAGTAATGGAAAGTTTTTTTACCCTAATGCAGAGAATGCCAACAAACACGAATGTAGTGAGGTACTACATGTTTTTTCGGCTCTTTAGCGCCACCCTTTGGGCTCCTTCTGCAAATTTCGTGTAAGTAGAAGTTTGGTGAGTGTTGATTCGCGCTTTTCATTTAGTGCTTCTCAGTTTGTTTCTGAACGGCCATTCGTCAGCCAGCCATGTTTCGGAATCAGAGGAGATAACGTTATTTATTATTGGCCTTGGAGTTATTGCTTTGACCCAAGTCCAGTCCAGGAACAGGAGGAGGAGGATTTCTTGGACCACAAATTGGTTGCTTTATTAATCGTGACCAATTATGTCATATGCCTTTGCTGCGGGAGCTCCAAGAGAATAATCCGGATGATTTTCAGAATTCTCTCCGGATGACGGACCCCTGCTTTCACTCACTCTTGGCATTGCTGACCCCCTATATTAAGAAGCAGGACACATGCATGAGGCTTTTATTTTATTTTTTTGGTTGAATAATGATTTGGTATATTTTCTATATTTTTGGATGCATAGAATGCACTTTTTGGTTAAAGCTGGATTCCTGCCGTTAAAAAAAAAAAAAAAAAAAATTTAAAAGTCAGCAGCTACAAACAATGTAGCTGCTGACTTTAAATAAGTACTTAACTGTCCTGGGTGCCCGCCCGAGGCCGACCCGTCCCTCGGCTCTCGGGTCTCAGCACCGCCATCCTAGGTAAGGGAAACAGGTAGTGGAGCCTTGCGGCTTCACGGCCAGTTTCCTACTGCGCACGCGCGAGCGCTGTGTGGATGGCCCCGTGGTGTGTTCCCAGAAGACCACGGGGCCGCTCACCGCGGAGCAGAACACGCCGCGGAAAAGGAAGAGGCAGATTAGGAAGACTGCCTCGCAACAAGGGTTTAGGTAAGTATAAAAAAAAATTTTTTTTTCAACATTTTTTTTGTAATTGTTTTTGTAATTTTTTTTTTTTTTTTTTTCAGGGTGGCCCTCCACTTTAAGTTCTATTGGCAGATAGCATGTCTAATTTTATTTTTATTTTTTTAATGCACAATAAAAAAAATTGTGTAGAATAATACTTGGCTATGTGTGTTACTTCAAATGACAGTTTGGGAGTAGGCAGTTACATTTTAAAAAATACAATGTAAAATTGACAAGGGACACCAACATAGTTGTATCTTTGATCTTAAAATCTACGGGATAATGGTGCTGTGGTAACTTGCCCAAAAAAAAAACAAAAAAAGCATAATAATAATATTCTTGATATCACTAGAAAAAAACAGCTTTGGAAAATTCATTTGCAATAACTCCATCAGTATTACCAGCAAAGCAGCTTCATTATTATTAAATAAAGAAAAGAATGTGCGCTGCATTTCAAGATTTCATAATTTGCCACGTCACGAATGTTAATACTCCATTACGAACGCTAGTTTTGCAAGACCGACCACTTCTGGCTCGTCCTTGCTTCCGAGCATGTGTTTATACTTTGTACTTTTGTACACCCGCTCGGAAAATCCAAGAACAGACATTTGCCCGGAAAATTTTAAAGCCTGCCATCCAACATTTGTCCGCGGAAAATCCGACAATTGTCCGATGTAGCGTGCAAACGGTCGGATTTTCCGCCAACAGCCTGTCATCGCACATTTCCCATCGGAAAATCTGATTGTGTGTACGAGGCTTAAGTCATAATGTACTAGTATGCATCACATACTAGCTCATTATGACAGACTTGCCTGTCATAAGGTGCCCTCCAGCACTGTGGTGTCACCATTCCTGCGGGTCTCAGGCACTTCCATATTCATTCCGGGTTCCATCTCTTTTCGACCGCTGGATTGGCCAGGCTGTGATGACGTCGCTCCCATTCATACACACAGGAATCGCCTAATTTCTGGACAGACCGAGTGCCGTTAACCGCTTGCCGCCCGCCCACCATCAAATGACAGAGGGACGGTGTGGCTCTCGTTCTGGGAGGACGTCATATGACGGCGCCCCAGAATGCCCAATATCGCGCGCCCACAGCGTGGCAATCGTGGCTATGCTGTGTTGCTAGGACACGCCCCAATCTCTAAAGAACCGCGGCTCTTTTAACCATGTGATTGGCTGTGTCCAATCACAGCCGGTCACATCTAAATACGTAAGTGCCATGAATCAGCTCTCCTCACGCTAAGTGTATGGTGAGGAGTGCTGATCAGTGGCATCTCCTCACAGAGGAGACCTGGGCAGGTAATCAGGACACTGATGATCAGCGCCCTGATTACAGGAAAGCCCCAGCAGTACCTCAGTGCCACCAATCAGTGACCACCAGTGCCACCTAACAGTATCCTTCAGTGTGGCATATCAGCGCCGACTCATCAGTGCCCATAAGTGCAGCCTCATCAGCGCACATCAGTGAAGGAGAAAAATTACTTATTTCCAAAATTTACTGACAAAATAAGAACAACTTTTTCTTTTCTCAACTTTTTTTTTTTTTTTTTTTTTTTCTTTTTTTGTCAAAACTAAAAATCCCAGCAGTGATAAAATGCCACCAAAAGAAAGCTCTATTTGTGTGAAGAAAAAGATAAAAAAAATTATTTGGGTACAGTGTTGCATGACCACGCAATTGTCATTCAAAGTGTGACAGCTAAAATGGCCTGGGCGAGAAGGGGGTGAAAGTGCCCAGTATTGAGGTGGTTAATGCACGGTGAGCTGCACATGTGCAGCTCAGTGTACATTATAGCTGACAGGCAGGGGAAGCATTTATAACAGAAGAGACCGATAAGATGTCTGTCAAATAAAACCCAACCTGTCTGCAGTTTAAAAAAAAAAAAAAAAATGTGGTTTACAACCACCCATTCAGTGTAAGGCCCCCTTCAGACCTGCGGATCCGTATTTAGCCATCCGCTTGCTCCGCGGGGATCGCTCTGTTAATCCCCGCTGAGCCGGCGGACGACAAGTCCGTCTCTGCACACTGTGCAGGGACGGACCTGTCAGAGGGACCACTCTCCTCTATGGGGTGATCGGATGATTACGGACCAACTGTCCGTTTTCATCCGTCTGGATTTTGTGGGGCGGATTGGATGTCAGTGGACATGTTACCGCTGACATCTGTCGCTCCATAGAGATGTATGGAGCAACCGTTCAGATCTGCCTGTTGGTCCGCACATGTGAAAGGGGCCTAAAATAGACCTGAAAGGCAAAACATTTGTGTATAGATCAGGGGTCCTCAAACTTTTTAGACAGGGGGCCAGTTCACGGTCCCTCAGACAGTGGGGTGGACAGGGGGACAGTGGGGTGGACAGGGGGACAGTGGGGTGGACAGGGGTCCTCACTTGTTAGGAGGCTGTTGCCTGAAGCCTCCGCTCTCGCTGTCACTCTTCGCGCCTCCTGTCTGCGTGAGGAAGACGTGAATCCGCGCGGGACTGTGCTGGAAACTACACTTCCCAGCATGCAGCGGCCTTTCCACAAGCAATTGTTTGTAGACATCTGATAAAGGTTTTTTTAGGTTTTCATCACACAGTAAAACCTCCAAAGGGGATGACCCAAGTTCCAAGGTATCTGAACCAAACTGTGTCATGAAAGCATGTCTCAACTGTATATAGCGGAAGAAATACCAGTTAGGCAACCCATGTTTATCCTTAAGTTGGTTAAAAGTAAGCAATTTCCTACCCTTAACTATATTTTTCAGTTGTTTTATACCTACCGGAGCCCAAATGATGGGGTCTGGTATCATACCCAGATGAGGTAGTCTGGGGTTGAACCACAAGGGGGTATCCGGTGACCATATCCCTGTTGCGGATTTCATCAGCACCTGTGCCTTGTCCTATGCGTGAACAGCGACGTGCATCGAGCCAGTCGATGCTTGAGTGCCCCTGTATACCAGAAAAAACAGGCTCTCGTATGACCCCATACACGCTGCTTCCAACATATTTGCCGCATCCCCATCATCTCGTAACAACCAGCGTCTAGCAACCACCATTTGCCCCGGAGGTCCGGGGCAAATGGTGGTTGCTAGACGCTGGTTGTTACGAGGTCCGGAAGTGCTAGTCCACCCTGTCCCAGAGGTTCCTGTAGTGTACGAAGGCTAATCCTGGGGTGTGCTGTGGACCATAGGAAAGAACCGAACAGACTGTTGGCCCGCCTAAAGAACGAAGAGGGAACTGAAATTGGGGAATTTTGTAAGAAGTATAAGAAGACTGGCAAAACTTTAATTTTCAGAAGGCTTACCCTTCCAATAAGAGAGTGGCAGATTTCTCCAAGCATCCAGCTGTATTTTCACCCTGGCCAGGAGTGGGAGGAGATTCAGTTACATGAAATCGCTTACCCTGGGAGATATATGAATACCTAGGTATTTAAACTGAGATTGCCAGGGCCTGAGCCCCCATGTCAATGGCCATTGCATTTGATTTTTCCCAATTCACACATAGCCCTGAGAATTGGGAGAATTTGCCTAAGATCTCAAAGACTGCCTCTAAAGATGGTCCTGTAGGAAGAGAAGCATGTCATCTGCGTACAAAGCAGTACACTCTCAAATGCCTCCCACCTCTAGCGCCTTCGCATCAGGCGAGTTCCTGAGAGCTATGGCCAGTGGCTCTATCGCTAGAGCGAATAATGATGGCGAGAGAGGGCATCCCTGACGCACACCCCTACCCACCACAAGCTGAGGGGAGACTGAGGTACCTAGCTTAATGGCTGCCTTTGGTCATCCAGGTTTGTATATAGAAGCAAGGGGTGGTGGGGGCAAGGGTGCAGTTGCTGAAGCTGACCCTATAATGTACCCATCAATTGATTAATGGACTATCTTGGTACTGATAGAAAACAATATACATTGTTCTGTAAAAAAATAATAATTTATTACAAGTAAAAAGAGGTACAGCTGACATATATAATAAAAACAGATGCTCAGGGTGTCACCCAAGGGGTATCTAAACACAAATTATAGATTGGTCAAGGTCTCTACTAGTTTCGCGGTTTTGTACCGCTTCCTCAGGAGAACCAATCTAAGTAACAAATAATACAATAAGATACACGAAATATAATACAACAATGATGAAAAATAAAATTATAGAATATGATACATAATAAACAGAAATCGCTTACCCAATGAATAAATTGTCACGTGCGGGCACAGGCCGCCCTGCTAAATTCCCCCCGTGGCGGTTTATTATGTATCATATCATTCATATGCTGTAATTTTATTTTTATTTTTCATCATTGTTGTATTATATTTTGTGTATCTTATTGTATTATTTGTTACTTAGATTGGTCAAGGTCTCTACTAGTTTTGCGGTGTTGTACCACTTCCTCAGGAGAACCAATCTCTAATTTGTATTTACAGATACCCCTTGGGTGACACCCTGAGCATCTGTTCTTTTATTATATATGTCAACTGTACGTCTTTTTACTTGTAATAAATTATTATTTTTTTAAATAACAATGTATATTGTTTTCTATCAGTACCGAGATAGTCCATTAATCAATTGGTGGGTACATTATAGGGTCAGCTTCAGCAACTGCTCCCTTGCCTCCAACACCCCTTGCTCCCAAACCCCATATGTTTAAGTACCGTCGACATGTAATTCCAGTCCACGGAATCAAAAGCTTTAGCCATGTCAAGGGACACCACCACCCTAGCCCCAGGATTAGCATGGTCAATCTGTAGGTGCGCGAACAGCCTACGGAGGTTAGTGTCTGTAGAATTCTGGGGAATAAAGTGTGTTTGATCTATGGCCACCAGGGTAGTGATAACCCTGGACAGCCTTGTGGCCAGTATCTTTGTCAAGATCTTAAGGTCCTGATTCAAGAGTGCTATAGGTCTATAGGAGGAACAAGACAACGGGTCCTTACCCGGTTTGGGCAGAAGGATCACCTGGGCCTCCAATAGTGAGTCTGGGAGAAGCTTATTTTCTAAACAAAAAAGGAAAAGGGACCTAAGCCGTGGGACCAGAACCTCCAGATGTGGTCTATACAAACCCACCAGGGCCTGGGGATTTGTGAAGAGGGAAGGATCTGATAGCCATTTCAATCTCCCTCTCCATTATCTCAGCCTCCAAATTGTTCGTATCTGTCTCTGACAGAATGGGAATATATAGAAAGGACAACAGTGCCTCCAAGTCCTGTGCATTATAAGCTGGGATAGGAGCATATAGTGCTTTGTAATATTCTACAAACGTATCCAGGATAGCAGTCGGATCCGTAAGTAA
The DNA here is from genome assembly GCF_042186555.1 of Aquarana catesbeiana. Taxonomy (NCBI): domain Eukaryota; kingdom Metazoa; phylum Chordata; class Amphibia; order Anura; family Ranidae; genus Aquarana; species Aquarana catesbeiana. Next base: position 240,896,926 of record NC_133327.1, read on the forward strand.
CACCCCTTGGGCATTTTTAATACAAGGTATGTTTGTCTACATTCTCTGTTCTGCCACTAGGATAGCCAGTAACTTCCCATTTTTATCACCTTGTTCAAAGATGGACTCAGCCCTCTTTGTCCAAAAAGTATGCATCAGCTCTGTGAAGTGCAGCACTAAAAGACGGCGCGCCTCCTGTAGCTCTGTGTATGTGACATCAGACTGATTATTTGCATGAGCTAGTTTGTGCGCCCTTTCCACATCTTGTAATTCCTGGGTTTTAATATTGTCTACTTTACGTGCTTGTTTAATGGCCGATATATACTATCCCCGCACACATTAAAGGCATCCCATACAACAAGTAGTTCAGCCGACTCAAGATTGTCCTCCCAGTAGCCAGGAAAATGCGGTGCCACCTGAGAGGACACTGACTCGACTTCCAATCAACCCGGATTCCATCTCCATGCTCCCCCCCCCAAGCTGCAAGGGCAGACCAATGTGCACAGATAAGGGTGTATGATCCGACAGGCCACCAGCTAAATAATTTGCGCCCCTCACCAACTGTAGCATGGGGTCATTGGCAAACGCCAGATCTATCCATGAGGAAGATATATGGGTTTTAGATATAAGATATAAGAAGCTCCTAGTGGTAGGGTTTTTCCATCTCCACAGCTCTGTCAAAGAAGCTGCGTCTGCCCAGGCAGCGAGATCTACTGATGCTGCCCTGGATGCGTTAGACGAATACAAGGCGGCACACAAGATGGCGTTGAAATCGCCCACTATCAGGAGGGGGAGATGCATGATGGGAGCTAACTTGCTTAGTAGATCATACAACACCTGAACCTGAAAAGGGGGAGGAACATAGAGGTTCACCAATACCATTTTATGCATATATAGATCAGCAACAACAATTAGGAGCCGACCTCCAGGATCAGATATGACATGATGGATGGTACAGGGGACCGCCTTGCTGATTAAAATAGCTACTCCACTGGCATATGTGGAGTATGTGGCATGCAACGCCCGCTGGATCCATGATCTGCGCAAGGTCAGCACCGTGTTCCCATCCAAGTGCGTCTCCTGCAAAAACACCACCTGTGGTTTGATCGGTTTCAGGTATTGGAACATCAAGGCTCGGCGGAACTTATCGTTTAAGCCTTGGACATTCCAAGACACCACATTAACTATTGACCCCGCCATAGACATATATTAGCAGTATGGGTGAATGTGACCAAGAGATTCTCAAATACTGTAAGCGTATCAGTGTACATATGTCGCCAAGGGCCCAGTATGAAACATTGCACATTCCTTGAAAAAAAGTCCCCGGTCCCATATAACTCCCTGCTGCAGAGTTAAGAAAACAAAAAAGTACAAAACAGAAAAAAAGAACAAAAAGAGAAGTTCCTGAGTCCGTCAGTCTGGAAGACATTACTGTTCGCGCCACTCTTGCTCCGTGCCTTAGAGACGGATACACTGTAGACCCCCCCCCCCCCCCCCATTAAGATAAGTAGGATCATTCTGCCCGTCAGGAACATCCAATCTCAACAGGAATAGTATGCGGGGTCTGTTTGGGTGCAGTTCAGGCTGGGTGTAGGCAACTAACTAGCCAATACAGTATGTAAGGATACTAACTCCCAGCTCACTCCCCCCCTCCTGGAAAAGGGATATAATGCCCCCCCCCCCGAACAACCCACACTTGTGGTAAAAAAGGAGGAAACAGACTTCAACTGCTGACATGC